>NC_082719.1:98939707-99242207 GCF_030144855.1 Hypanus sabinus | reverse complement strand
GCTTGATGGGCCAAATGGTCCAATCCCGTTCCCCTGTCTTATGGTGTTACAGCGTTTTTATTGGAAAAATTATTCTGTGTGCACATGTTGTCACTGAGCAAAAAACTGCACAGCATAAGATTTTTGCACACATTCGTCATTACAAATTATGAGGGAACATTGGCCACAGTGTCACATCCACGTGTTTACCTACCAGAAGTGGACAGGGTGGAGAAAGAACAGCTAGCTCACTGATTCTTCTCCTTACCCATTAAATACTGCAAAATCCATAGACCATAAGACATAGGAGCAGAATTAAGCCATTTGGCAATTAAGGGGCTTTTACTAATCAATAACCTATCAACATCCGCTTGAAATATACCCAATAACTTGTCCTCACTGTTGTCTGTGGCAACGAATTCCATAGATTCATTGCCCTCTGGCTAAAGAAATTCCTCTTACTCTCTGCTCTAAGGGGATGTCGTTGCATTCGGAGGCTGTGCCCTCTGGTCCTAGACTCTCCAACTGTAGGAAGCATCCTTTCCACATTCTCTCTATTTAGTCTTTCAATTCTCTATAGGTTTCAATGAGCTCCACCCCTCATTCTTCCAAACTCTAGTGAGAACAAGTGCTTCTCATACATTAATTCTTTCAGCCCCAGGTTCATTCATGTGAACCTGCGCTGGACCCTCTCCAATGTCAATACATAATCTCTTAAATAAGGGGCCCAAAACAGCTCAACGTATTCCAAGTGTGGTTTGACCTATGCCCTAAAAAGCCTCAGCAAATTCATATCTGAAGTCTACATTGGGAACCAATCCATTTCCATTCAACTGAACCTTCTGAAATTCAACTCCATGTTTCTAAGGAAAGCTGTCTAACACAAACATGTGGGAACTATGTAGGAGATCTTCCACATCAAGGAAAAGCTTGGGTTTATGTTTCCAAATTACAGACGTTTTATCTAATTTAAAAAAGGGCACAACTTGAAATTTTAAAATCTAAAGGTGTCTAGAGCATTCACAATTCATTTGAGTTCCTATATTCACTTTATTTTCAAAAGAAATTCTCTTAATGGAAAAGTTACTCAGTGACTTTTTTGTTTCAAGTTGGCAGCTGATTGAACTAAATTTTTCCCCATCCCCCTTCCATCTCCAATTCCCTACTCTTGCCCCTCTCTTACCTCTTCTCTTCTCCACAGCTGCCTTTCACAGCTCCTGGTGCCCCTCCTCCTTCCTTTTCTTCCATGGTCCACTCTCCTCTCATATCAGATTCCTTCTTCTCCAGCCCTTTACCTTTTCCGCCTATCGCCTCCCAGTTTCTCAATTCATCCCCCTGGCTTCACCAACTCCTGCCCACCCCCACCTTCTTATTCTGGCTCATCCCCTTCCTTTCCAGTTCTGATGAAGTGCCTTGGCCCAAAACGTTGATTGCTTATTCATTACCTTAGATGCTGCCTGACCTATTGAGTTCCTCCAGTATTTTATCTGTGTTTCTCTGGATTTCCCACATCTGCAGAATCCCTTGAACTTATGATTGAATAAACTAATTGGCTGGCATTTGTCGACTTCAGGCCGTCAAATCTGACCCATGAAATTACTCAAATGCGATGATGAAGAATTCACACTTTCAATGAAGACTGCTCTTCACCCACAGCTGTTGAGCTGGCAAAAGGTTTCAATTTCTGACTAGTTACAGGTGCATATGAAAGTAACACAATCAACTCCACCAACCTTCCCTTGTGGTGATCAAATGTCACCTACAACACTGGATTAATATTACAACTAGAAAATTAATAGCATAAATATGACTGAAAGGGAGAATGAAACCGGTATTCAAGAACCAGACAGGTTAAAACATTTAGAGCAACACACACAAAATGCTGGAGGAAATCAGCAGGTCAGGCAGCATCTTTGGATGAAAATTTGATGTTTCAGACCGACACCCTTCAAAGTTCAAAGTTTAAAGTAAAATGTTATCAATGTGCATATATGTCACCAAATATCAACCTATGTGTGCGTTGTTGAGATACATTTTTTACAGGCATACTCAATAGATCTATAGAATAATAACCATAACAGAATCAAGGACTGGCTGCCCAATATGGGCATTCAACCAGAGTGCAGAAGACAACAAACTGTGCAAAGACAAAAAGAAAGAAATAATAATAGTAAATAAATAAGCAACAAATATTGAGAATACGAGATGAAGAGTTGCTGAAATTGAGTCTATTGGTTGAGGGAAGATCAAGACTGGAAAGGAAGGGAGAATAAACTAGAATAAGGGGAGGGTGAGGGGGAGGTCAAAATATTAATGATTTCAACAACATAAAATAGAAACAACTAAGAAAGGCAGGCACTGTAATTTGTAGAGGAACCCTTCTGATAAATCAAATATTATTTGGTGAAATTATAAAGTGAAAAGGAAATGAATATCTCATTGGAAGTTAAAGAGCAAGAAATCATGAACACAAGAGATTCTGCAGATGCTGGAAATCTGGAGCAACACAGACAAAATGCTGGAGGAGTTCAGCAGGCCAGGCAGCATCTTGTCTAGTGTCATGTTATAGACATATAACCTATGTATATAAGCTACCTTATGTATGCATATTGTGTTTTTTATTATTATGAATTTTTGTGCTGCATTGGATACAGATAACAATTATTTTGTTCTCTATTACACTTGAATCTATGGAGAGAATTTCCAGTCACCAGATCTTGGCCAGAAAAGTCAACTGTTTATTCCTCTTCATAGATGCCACCTGACCTGCTGAGTCCTCCAGCACTTTGTGTGTGTTAGTAAGGTGCAAGAGGCCACAATCAAAGAATAATGAACTTCACCAACCTCCCTGGTAATAATGAAGTGCCAGCACCAAAACTGGATTAATATGACAACCAGAAAATTGCTGTGCATTTGACTTTCTTGCTAATGTTCAGATAGTTTTGTACAGTACACAGAATCATGTCATCGCAAGTGCCATAATCCCTTAAAACCCCATCCCACAATGGTGAGCATCTTCCCAGGTAGTGGAGTGCATCCTTGGCATTTGGAACAATGGTCAGAGCTGGCACTCAACTGATCTAAAATGGAGATAACTTCACTCTTTTTCAATGAAATCAGTGCCAAAGGCTGCGCACAGAAGCACGATTTACTGATCCATACAAAATGTAGCAGCTTTGGGATCATGGATTAGCTAACTGGATTTCACTTGCTCCACTTATGGTTTGCTCATTATTAGATAGACAATATACATCTTTTCATGCTCAGTTTCCAAAGATGCACACAAGATTTCAGAACACTTAGTAACTTGAATTTTGTTCCTATAGATATAAATCAAAGGACATTGAATCAGGATCAGATTTATCACTGGCATGTCATGAAATTTTTTTGGTAAATATTTAAAAAATATATCTTTACATACTGATATGTAAATAAGTAGCACAAAAAGAGAGCAAAAATAGTGAGGGAGTGTTCATCGTCTGCCCCTCCATCACAGGTAAAGCCCTCCCACCACTGAGCACATCTACATGGAGCGTTGTTGCAGAAAAGCAGCATCCATCATCAAGGACCCCCACCATCCAGACCATGCTCTCTTTTCGCTGCTGCCATCGGGAAGGAGGTACAGGAGTCTTAGGTCCCACACCACCACAATCAGGAGCATTTATTACTCCTCACCCATCAGGTTCCTGATCCAAAATGGATAACTTCACTCACCACAACTCTGAACTGATTCTACAACCTATGGACGCACTTTCAAAGACTCTACAAATCATGTTCTCAGTATTTATTTATTATTATTATTTTGTTGTTTCTTTTTTGTATTTGCATAAGTTATTATCTTTTGCACATTGGTGGTTCGTCTGTCTTTCCAATTTTTCAGTGATTGTATTGGGCTTCTTTGTATTTACTGTGAATGCCTACAAGTAAATAAATCTCAGGGTGGTATTTGGTGACAGATATGTACTTTGATAATAAAATTTACTTTGAAATTATTCAAAAGGCAGTCTGTGTTTAAAGAGTTAACAGTGATATGCTATGCAATTAAGGAGGTGTTTAACATGATTATGAACAGGAAATTGATGCACAAAAAATTAAGCTCAGAAGGGACATCCAGGTATAAAATGTCATTTTTGCAAGACTAATCAAAATCTAAAAAGATCTCTGAATGATACTTTGTCTGTATAAAAATATATTTTTAAAAAAGCAGTGAATAATCTTTTACGCAGCAGTCATCAGCTTCAGACTTGGGGCTTTTGACAAACACTGAACGCAGTAAGGAAGCTCTTATGTATGCATGATTTAATCTGCAACTAATTAATATGCAAATGTATTCATATGTTAGTTACTAAATTAAAAATGCGATGCAGACCTTATGGTGATTCTTTAGCTGAAATCCACGTTCCCCCCCCTCCGAAAATAAAGGTAGTTAAAATGTTCAAGTAAGTTACTCATACCTTCAGCGTACTTTTCAGAACTGCGTAACTTGTTGCTTTAAAAGACATCAATGGATATTTTAGCAATAAAGGAAATTAGAGCTCAAAATAATGGGAGAAAATGCTTTGGACCACACGACGATGTAAAAATCCTTGAGATGCTGCGCCAATTAACAACCTGGAACACACCAGCATTCTGTTAACGAAGCAAAATAATTCCCTCTCCCTCAAAGCCATTTATTTGTCACAACACGAATGTAAGAGTGCAGAAGCATAGTAACACGATGAGCAGACACACACACACACACACACACACACACACACACACACTCACACACACACACACACACACACACACACACTCACTCACACTCACTCAGATTTAAGATACTGCCAGAATTGCAAACAGTTTACACTTCAGTTGCACATACTGGAAAATTATCACCCTGCCTAAAGAATCTAGAATATTCTTTCAAGTAATCATAAAAGAAAATTGCACATTGTAAATCTTCCTAAACTTCTGATCTAAACAACTTATATTCATCAAGGTACTTTAGAGTTGTTGAAATCAAAAACATAATTATACTAATAAGAAACAATGTGCATGTGAAGGAAAATTGAAAAGATTGTGTGCCAGAGCTTCAAAGGTTTTCTCCACGTTAAATGTTACCATAAATAGTTTTCCTTGCCACTAATTAATCTTGGAGATATCAAATACTTCTTCCTCTGATCCCCCCCTCCCGAGCAGCAGATGCAAATGTGAATCGATACATCTTTCTAAGCTTGAGAAGCAAGGTACAAAATTAAAATATCAGATTTAGCCACAATATGTTAATAGTTACTTAATTCAATGTAAAGTTTCAAAAATTTTCACAGTTTAAATATAGACTAACAGACAGACACTTAGGAACATGTGACCAGGGTATAAATTGATCAAGGGACTTAAGACACTGTCACAAATCTGACAGCAAATACTAAAAGAACTTTGAAACTGCAATATTGGCTTGAAATAAAATATTTGCAAGCTTCATATTCAAAAAGAATTTGACTCATTAATACTATAGAGACATAACATATTTTAGTATAAATTGTATGTAATACATATTTTGATGAGTATAAATATTCAAACTACTTTGAAATTACTTTTGCATTGCAGTCTTCAATTTGAAGCACATCAAGGCTTTGGGAAGGGTGTTTTAAAATGTCTAGCATGCATATTGGGTTTAACTAAATTTAATTTTAAAAATGAATGTAGCTGTTGTAATTAAAAGCAGCCAATTTATGAAAATGATAGCTATGCTCAGAATCCATTTTCAAAACCTATCTTTTGTTCTGAACTTCCTCTATTAAGCCACTGGCAGATTTCTCAATAAAATTTCAGTTCACTAAATCAGTTTAAAAAAAGTTCAAAGAAAAAAATGGTTGATCAAAATGAGAAAACAATAATAAATAAAACCAAAATAGTTGGTTCGGGAAAGAAAAATAATCCGTTCCAGTTATCAGTGCAAACTTATATTTTTATGTTTATTTCCAGGTATTAGTAATTCAGTATTTGTGATTAATAGCGATGAAAATTTTATCTCCATTATACTTAATTTAGCCAACCTGTCAGGTGGCATGTTCTCACATATAGAGTGATGTGACATACTGAAATTCCTGAAAATTCAAACTGATTCACTCGTCAGCCATCCAAATATTGCTGTATAGCTATCTTGTTAAATGCTTTTCAAATAACATTATCCTCAGAATAGTGATGGGCAGCACTGTTGATGATATAACCACTTTTAAAATGTTCCCCCAAGTAAACAAAGCCAGAAGTATCACTAATCATTCACCTATTGAGCTTCTAAAATCTTCTTGGCTATATATTTTTTTTCATTGGGAGAAATAGGGCCACTGCATGGTACCACCAGATTGGGGAGGAAATGTGTCGTTTATCTTTGACGACCTTTCCAGGGAACTGAATCCACTACATTTCTAAGTAGACCCTTTGGCATTGCTAGAAGCCCACTCGCACACAATGAACGATGGCAGGCTCATAACTGCACATGCATGCACACACACAGCAACGTATTGCCAAAGCCGAATGGGCTTTTAAAGTGAATTTTACTGTGCATTTTGGTAGAAATTAGCCCATCAAGCTTAAAAATTAAATCAACATACCATTAAAAAGAGCAATTTGATGGCTTCAATTCATATTTCAAGGCTGAACACTCTCAGACATAACAGAGAGAAAAAAAGTATATAAACCCAACCATCTGAGCTAACAGGGGAAACTAAAACCAGACCTAAACTACACAAAACTCTTGCTGTTTTCAGAAATAAATATGCTCTTTTTCCTTCACCATTACGCTAAAAACTTCCAGAAAATGACCCTCAATTTGAAAGCATTAGAAAGAACAGCTGTCAGTCTTCAAATTCCATCAATATTTTTTCAGCCAGATCTCTGCACTTTGGGGATAAGCAGCCTCATTGCAGGGTGGGGAATGACTGCCACTCTACTTGCCCACTGAATTTCTCCTTTTGTTTCAACTTTATTTTAAATTTGCATGCTGATAAATTCAAGATTTCAGGATCTAGCTCGCAGGAAAAATATTCATTCTACAAACCCAACCATTCTTTCTTTTTAAAAAAAAATAATTTTGTTGTGACAGATGAAAAGGGGATGTCTTAAGAATATGATTAAGGCATAAAGATAAACTTAGGGAACTATTTTGATATAAATTTAAGAACTATTATATGGTTACAACAGGGTAAGGTAGTAATAAAATTTGAGGTTCACTGAGAAAGCTCGAAGTGTAAGTAAATATAAAAATCTCACAAATTTCACATTTGGAGTCAATGTGCCTGTTTCAAGATGACGCTGTTTGAACATTGAGTGAAAGAAACACCATTAAATGCCTCAATTCAGACGATCTGCGGTATTATCGCAAATGGATTTTGTCTCCAATAACTTTAGATGAACTTGGCATTTATTTGCTATTTTCCTACAAGAATGAACTGTGTTACCAAATGGGACTTCAAACGAAGACCTATTAAAAAGAGGCAAATGAATTCACCATTTCCAGAAAATAAGTCACATCTTGTTCTGGTAACATTTTATGACTGATTTGAAAATGTATACAAAAATGGGCAAAAGGATTATAAAACAATTATTATCTGGTCACTAAATGCTACGTAAGTAACAAAATAATAAAATCTGAGCAAGTTAACGAAATCTTCACTGCCTCCAATCTTGCAAACAACAAAAGCAAAAGTGAATGGATTATAAACACAAGAGTCTCTGCAGATGCTGGAAATCCTTGAGCAACACGCACAAAATGCCGGAGGAACTCAGCAGGTCAGGCAGCATCCACGGACAGGAATAAGGAATCGATGTTTCAGGTAAGAAGACAATTTGGAAAACAAGTGAAAAATAAATGTAGAATGTTTTGGGAAATACTAAAAAGTTAACATTAAACAATATCAACTCTAATACCAGAGGGTATGTACTTATATGTGTTTATGGTGAGAGGGCGTAATTTCACAGGAGATGTGGGGGCAAGTTCTTCACACCGAGAGTGCTGAATGAGGTGACGGTAGAGGAACATACATGAGGGACTTTTAAAATAGGCACATGAATGCGAGGACAATGGAGGGATATGGACATTGTGTCAGCAGCAGAATTAGTTGGCCACTTGATCACTAACTTAATTGGATTCAGCACTACACTGTGAGCTGAAGGGACTGTTCCTGTGCTGTACTGCTTTATGTTCTAATTTACATCACCAACTGTACTGCAAAGATGCAAGTGTTGCAATAAAAAGATGAAAGACTATGCGGTACATTTATCAGAAACCAAAAACCTTAACTCAGTTTTTCCTTTCAGTTGCTGACTGATTTGTTGAACATTTCCAGCGTTTCACATGTCGTACTACATTTCCCGTTTTTACTTGCTTGTATATTTATTCACTATTCTTAGAGAGGCAGTGCAGGAGGGGTCCTTCCGGCCCTTCGAGCAGTGTCATCCAGCAGTTTCCTAATTTAACCCCAGCCTAATCACAGGGCAATTACCCTACTAATCCAGGGTCGAAAGGCCAGTCATATGAAGAATTCAGAAGAATGAGGAATGACCTCATTTAGACCCAATGAATGTTAAAACGCCTAGAGTGAGTGGATGTGGAAAGGATGTTTCCTATGGTGGGAGAATTTAAGACCAGAGGTCACAACCCGAGAGTAGAGGGGTGTCCTTTCGGAATGGAGTTGAGCAGGGATTTCTTTAGCCAGAAGATTGTAAATCTGTGG
Source organism: Hypanus sabinus (assembly GCF_030144855.1). Taxonomy (NCBI): domain Eukaryota; kingdom Metazoa; phylum Chordata; class Chondrichthyes; order Myliobatiformes; family Dasyatidae; genus Hypanus; species Hypanus sabinus. The sequence goes on along the minus strand of NC_082719.1, from coordinate 99,233,511 downwards.
AAATCAATGCCACAGATGGCTGTGGAGGTCAAGTCACTGGATATATTTACGGTAGAGTTTGATAGGTTCTTGATTAGATAGGACATGAAGGGATATGGGCTGAAAGGGAAAATAGATCTGCAATGATAAAATGGCAGAGCAGACTTGGTGGGCCAAATGGCCTAATTCTGCTCCTATATCGTATGGTTTTATGGTCTAATCCGTATGGCTTTGGAATGTAGGTGGAAACTGGAGCTCTTGGAGAAAACACTCGTCACAGAGAGAACATAAAATCTTCTTACAGATGACAATGAAATTGAACTCCATCCTGCAATACTGTCAGGCTAACTGCTACGCTACCGTGTCACCTAAACATTGGACTTACTGTAAACTGCAAAACTAGTACACATTCACAACACATACATGACATTCTGAACAGAAAAGCTGAAAGCATAAATGATAACATCTCTGCAAAAGAAATCTTTGGAGTGGATTACCAGACTTGTTCTACTAACATAAAAGCACGTAGAATTAAATAACAAATCAAAGCTACCAGAGTTACAATTTGCAAATTATTTTAATCATCACAGAGATCCGGAATAATATAATTAAATCACCAAAAATTAAACTTGCATCACAGACCTACAGGACACAATTAATCATTCAGAATAAACTTCCTCACTGATGAACAAAATGTTAATATTTTGTAACCTGTTGTGGATATGCCAAAATATATGATGCATGATCAGCTCAAACAGGAATGATTAGAGGGTGTGGCACTTAAAAGAATAAACTCCAAAAGTTTAATAAAAAATTTCAGCAGACTCCCAATCAATTTCCACAATTTTTCCACTCAATGAAAGTATTATTGAGAGAAATGATTGAAAAGTGGAAACTGCGCAGTAAGAACATTCTTTATATTTTTCTTGTCTTCTACAGTTATTCTCCCCTTGCTCTGAGATAGAGCAACAGAAGATTCAGTGTGTCTCCACAGGCGCTGGCAGGCCTCCAGTGTTCCATCTTAGCCAAGACAGAGTTTGTCACCAGGCTATTGAAGTGTGGGGCATCTTCACCCAACTGTCACACTACATACATTTTCAGCAGGGATGGGAAGACTTTCCTCAGCCTGCCTTGGAAATTTGACATGCATCCATCATCATACCAGTGCATAACAAATAATCCTGCAGATTTGCATTGCCTGGGCAGATCAGCATTTTATTCTGCAATGTGTTATGGGTAAGTCACCAGATAGTTAAGAACCTGCACGAAAATATTAGGTTTTTTTAAACATATTAAATAATTTAACTACCAGGTTGTGATCTTCGTGGATCTGGAGGGAAAATAAAGGAGAAATTTTTTAAAACATTTAGAAGAATGAAGTGGATCTTCTTGAAACTTAATGAATATTGAAAAGCCAAGATAGAGTGGATGGGGAGAGGATGTTTCCTGTAATGGGGGAGTCTAGGACCAGAGGACAGAGGCTCAGAGTCGACGGATGTCCCTTTAGAACAGAAATGAAAAAGGAATTTCTTTAGCCAGAAAGTGGAGAATCTGTGGAATTCATTGCGACAGATGGCTGTGAATGCCAAGTCATTGGATTGATGGATGGACGGGGGGTGGGGGGGGGGGACTGTGTGTGTGTGTGTGTGTGTGTGTGTGTGTGTGTGTGTGTGTGTGTGTGTGTGTGTAGTGTGACTGTATGTTTACTGCTATCTGAAATGTTCTATATGTGCCTTGTTTGACCAGTGATACTGTGATTTTCACCTTGGCCCTAGCTGTACTAGTGGCTGTCATTTGGCTATCTTCATGTATAGTTGTACAATAACTAAACTCGAATTATATTTAAAACAGTGGTTGATAGTTTAAAGCAGTGGTTAGGTTCTTGTTTAGTAAGGATGTTAAAGGTTACCAGAAGAATGATGTTGAGAGGGATAATCAATCATCAGACTCAATGGGTCAAACGACCTACTTCTGCTCCTATATCTTATGATCTTATGATTTTAATAATGAAAATACTAACTTTTACTCATAAGATGTTACAAATTCCTGCAAAAGCCAATGAATTATTCGTTCTCAGGTTATAGAAAGAAGTAAAAAATGCTCAGGTGTTCTGGATGGAAGATACAGTATTTATTATGAAGGAATGGACGATAGGAATTGGCAGATTACTGGTTAGCACAAACTAGATGTACTGAAGACCTGTCCCTGTCCCTGTGCTGTAGTGTCCCTGTGCTGTAGTGTTCTAGGGAACAGTGCTGGTTGAATTTGGATTGTTGGTCCAAATAGATCAGTGATTTGGGCGGTGCATTCCAACAAAACTTCACAAGACACCACACGCCGCTAGCTTGCTGTATGTACGAACTAGGGCTTTTCTCTTCAGAGCCAAGGAGGATGGGAAGAGACTTGATAGAAGTGTAAAAGATAAGAGGCACAGATCAAGTGAATAGCCAGAGACTTTTTCCCAGGACAGAAAGGACGAATATGATGGGGCATAAAGTTAAAAGACAGAATATTTCATGTAGTAGTTTGATAACTGATCCAATTGGCTGCTTTACCCTGGATGAAGTCTACATTGTTGAGGGATGCTGAGAGCTGCACTCCAAGTGGAGAGTGTACTCTTGCACCTTTCACATCACTCATTGCTTGTTTATCTGTCATATTGGATATGCTCTTTCACTGATCCTATTATGGCTTTGGACATACTGGATATGCCCTCAAGAGAATGAATCTGAGGGTGGTATAAGGTGCTCTACTCTACGGGTACTTTGATAATGAATTTACTTTGAAATTTCAGAAGGTGAGAAGCCTTTGGGGAATCAAGTGATAAAACAATCTGCAGAACCTATAGAGAGGGTGCAGAGGAGATCTACCAGGATGCTGACTGGACATAAGATATACTCTCTAATCCAAGCAGGGTCCTAGTAAATCTCCTCAGCACCCTCTCTATAAGGTGGAATAAAATCAATTTTGTATTCAAGGTATCACTGAACTTCACTTTACATTTAAAATAGCAAAGAATATATTTTGAAATCATTTTAACCTTCTTCAATTTCCTATTGTAACAATTAACATAAGGAAAATTAGTTAATCAAACAGGTCAAAGTAAAACTATTCCAATGAATTTTACATTCATGGCATACCATCATCTAGCAGTTGTACTAAGATTCTGTCCCAAATATGGAAAGGATCAATGTTATTCACCATATACATTTACATGTGTTAGGAATTTGCTGTGGTGTGTTGGCGTGACATGCAGCAAAATGCAACAACATTCCACAGAATAAAGAATTATATAAAAATAAACTTAGAGGTTAAAGTCCAAACACAAACCAATGTACATGTGAAGTTAAATGGAGTGTGTGTGTGTGTGTGTGTGTGTTCATTTTGTGTTGAGTGATAACGTAACAAAAATAAAATAAACTTGAATTTATCTAGTCCCTTATCATGCTCACATACACTTAATAGCACAACACTTCTCAAAAACACTGCAAGACAGCTGAAATTTGAGTGACGCTAAACATGATCTGTACTTAGAAGTTAATCTATTTTTGCACTTGATTTCAGTTGAATGAAGCTGTTGAAACCAGTGCAACCAAAAATGAAACTCAGGGCAGAGTTTTTCAATGTAATTGCGCGACAAACAGCCATCTCCCTTTTGGAAAAAAAACACACACAAAAAAAGCTCAAGAATGTGTAAAATTGGGAAAACAACTGTTCAGAGACCCTTGTAAATTAATCCGAGCATCTAGACATCTTTCAGTCCTTTCTCTTCCAACAACATCTGGCGTCCTGGTAACTCAACAACATCTGGTGTCCTGGTAACTCAATCCACACGTCTAACTTTTAATGTAGAAAAGTTATGCACGGCTCTACTCTTTGCTCTTAATTTCCTACTTTTTGAACTTATTCCCTCTGGTATTCGAACCCTTGATGAAACTGAACAAGTTGCCTAATTAACCTTGCTAATCTCTTTCATAATCTTGAAAATTTTTAATTAGGTCCCTCCAAATCTCTTCACTGATTTGACATGTGTTTTCTGTGGAACACTGAACGTAACAGAACCAAAATTCAGAAACAAACTCAGTGTTCTACCAAGAAGCTTTCACCAAAAGTGAGATGTAAAAAGATGATGAATATGCCCGGGATTTAAAAGTGATCCTGGCAATGCAAAAAGTCTAATAAATGTATAGTTAATAAATACATTTCATGTCCCTTCTGCAAAATATTAAGCTTTTCAAATGATAACTTGTGGACTTGCATCAAACATTTTTTCCTTTCCACCTCAGCTGTTTCTATGGTATTTCAGGGACAAAATTATTATTTACCATTCCATCAAATAAATCAATTACTTTCCATTTAAAAAGACACAAACATGCCAAATATACAACAGAATACATCAGCTAATCAGAAATTTTTAGGCTTTCAGTTAATCGCTGTTAATGGGGAGATTAGAGACATTATGTATTATACCTGACACATGTGTATCAAAACTTACAGTGAACTATGCCATTTATGTCAACAATCAATACACTCCAAGGATGTGCTGGGTGCAGTCTGCCAAGTGTCACCATGTTAACCACATTATTAAATATATCTATTATTTCCCATTTACAGATAAACATAAATGTACCAATGGAATACATCAGCTAATCAGTCTTCTTGGGCTGTCAGTTAATTGCTGTTAGCATCATGGTTGGTGCAACACTATTGCAAAGGCAGTGATCACTGGTCAAGGCTTGATTCCTTCCTCTGCTTGGAAGGAGCTTAAACATTCTTCTGTGACCGTGTGGGTTTTCTCCAAGTGCTCCAGTTTCACCACACATTCCAAAGATGTAGGGTCAGTGAGTTATGGGAATACTATGTTGGCACCGGAAGAATGGCACATCCTCGCTGATTTGATGCAAACATTGCCATTCGTTATATGCTTCAATAATCGTGACAAATAAAGCTGATCTTCATGCTTAATCTGAGTTATTATCATAACAGTAAATTGTCGGGTTAATTTTTAAAAATGCGTCAGTTGGTTGCTAATGGGGAAAATGCAACTGAATTTTTACAGAAGTCAGGAACATAAAACAAAAGGCAAATATCTAGTATCCAGGGTCAAGCTCAAAAGTAGTGAACACTACCAAGTGCCTGTCCTGGTCCAACCACACAGATGCCATGGCTTAGAAAGCTCACCAATATCTCAATCTCCTCAGGAAACTAAAGAGATGTGGCATATCCCTTCTGATCCTCAACATTTTTTATAGATGCACTGGGTAGATCACAGCTTGGCATGGCAACTGCTCTGCCCATGACTACAAGAAACTGCAGAGTGTTGTGGACACAGCTCAGCTCATCAGAGACCAGCCTCCCCCCCCCCCCCCCCCCCATGGACTGTGTCCAAACTTCTCACTGCCTCAGTGAAGCCGTCAGCCTAATCAAAGATCTGACCCACACCGGGCATTTTCGCATCGCCCCTCTCCCATTGGGCAGAAGATACAAAGGCGTGAAAGATTGTACCACCAGAAGAGCTTCTGTAATAAGACTACTGGATGCTACCACAAGTACAAGATTCTTAACCTCTCAATGTACCTCAATGTGGTCTTACATGTGCACCTTACTGTCTACCGGCACTAAGCTTTCCTTGTAGTTGCACCATTCTGCATTCTGTTACTGCTTTGCCCTCAGAACATCGATATGGTGAAATAATCTGTATGGATATAATTTTTGCTGCAACATTGTACATGTGACAATAATAAACCTATTTACCAAATTAATCTCACATTGTTTTGCTATATCATTATCAAAACAAAGTTTGAGGTGGTGGAACAAAGGGTCGATGAAATATTATATTTATTATTATTAATTATTAAATAAATGCACAAGGTTCATGGAAGATTTCATAGAGGTGTACAAAATTATGAAGTATATATATAGGTTGGGTGGGTCTACAGAGGTCAAGGGTTAAAGGTGAAATCTGACATGTTTAACCGGAACGTGAGAGGAAGCTTCTTTACTCAGAGGATCACGAAATTGTGGAATAAGCTGTCAACACAAGTTGTGCCACCAACTTTGATTTCAACATTTAAGAAGTTTGGGTACAGAGCCTATGAAAAATATTCAACCCCTTTGGAAGTTTTCTGATTTTATTGTTTTACACTGAATCACAGTGAATTTAATTTGGCTTTTTTTTTGATACCGATCAATAGAAAAAGACCCTTCTGTGTCAAAATGAAAACAGATCTCTACAAAGTGATCTAAATGACAAGTATAAAACTCAAATTATTTGATTGCCCCCGCCCCCCCCCCCCCAAGTCAGTATTTAGTAGATGCACCTTTGGCAGCAATTACAGCCTTGCTCTGTGGTTACATCTCTATCAGCTTTGCACACCTGGGCACTGCAATTTTTCCTAATTCCTCTTTATAAAACTGCTCAAGCTCTATCAGATTGCATGAGGATCGTGATGAACAGTCATAAAATCCCAATTGGATTGAGGTCTGGACTCCGACTTGATATTAACTTGGTTGTTTTTCAATCATTCCTGCGTAGCTTTGGGTTTATGCTTGAGGAAAACAAATCTCTCAAGACGCAGTACTCTTGCAGCAGGTTTTCTTCCAGAATTTCCCTGCACTTTGCTATTCATTTTACTCAATACCTTCACAAGTGTTCCTGGGCCTGCTGCAGGGAAGCATCCCCACGGCATGATGCAGCCATTGCCATCCTCTCATGGTAGGGATGGCATGTTTTTGATGTTATGCAGTGTACGGCTTATGCCAAACATAGCGTCTAGTCTGATGGCTAAAAAGCTCAATTTTGGTTTGATCAGACCATCAAATCTTTATCCAGCTGACTTCAGGGTCTCCACATGCCTTCTGGCAAATTCTAACTGAGCTTTCATGTGAGTCCTTTTCAACAGTGGCTACCTCTTTGTCACTCTCCCATGAAGCTGTGACTGGTGAAGCACCCGGGCAACAGTTGTATGCACAGTCTTTCCCATCTCAGCCACAGGAGCTTTTAACTCCTCCAGATTTGTCATAGGTCTCTTGGTGACCTCCATCACTCGTCCCCTTCTTGCACTGTCACTCAATTTTTGAGGAGGGCCTGCTCTAGGCAGATTTACAGCTGTGCCATTTTCTTTCCATTTCTTAATGACCGACTTAACTGTACTCCAAATGTTATTCAGTGACTTAGAAATGTTCTTGTATCCATCTCCTGACTTGGGCTTATCAATAAACTTTTCGTGGAGTTGCTTGGAGTATTCTTTTGTCTTAATGGTGCAGTTTTTGCCAGGATACTGACAAAAACTACTGGCAGTTGGACCTTCCATATACAGGTTATTTTTACTGCAATCAATTGAAACACCTTGAATGTGGATGGTGATCTTCATATAACTAATCATGTGACTTCTAAAACCAATTGGCTGCACCAGTGATGATTTGGTGTGCTGTATTAAAGGGTGTGTGGGGGGTGAAGACTCATGCAATCATTTAGTTTGTGTCTTAGATCACTTTGTAGAGATCTGTTTTTACTTTGACATGAAAGAGTCTTTTTCTATTGATTGGTGTCAAGAAAGCCAAATTAAATCCACTGATTCAATATTGTAAAACAATAAAACTTGAAAACTTCCAAGAGGGCTGAATAATTTTTAGAGGCACTGTAAGCACATGGATGGGATGGGTATGGCGGGCTATGGTCCAAGCGCAGGTCAGTGGAACTACGCAGATGAAATGGTTCAGGGTGGACTAGATGGGCTGAGTGGTTTGTTTTCATGCTATAGTTTTCTATGACTCTAATTGATACAGTTTGCCATGTGTGAATTAATTTAAAAATGAATAGACACTGAACTATGCCTACAGCACCAACCATCAATAAGTTGGTCATTTATGCTACACACTCAAAACACTGGAGGAACTCAGCAGGTCAGGCAGCATCTATGGAAAAGAGAGAACTGTGGACGTTTCAGGCTGATGAAGGATCCCACTTTGCCGGGCCTGCTGAGTTCCTCCAGCATTTTGTGTGTGCTGCTTTGGATTTCCGGCCTCTGCAGATTTTCTCGTGTTGGTCATTTACACTACTCAGTTAATACCCGGTTGCTCTGTGGGCTATGAAGGGCGTCAATTGCAGTTTGTCAAGGTTTTAATCTCGTTGGAAGAAAAGACTGCAGATGACAGAATGTGTATGAAGACCAACTTTAATGTACAGGAAGCATCAAATACAGTGGCTACTGAGTTTATGTTTGTTGTCTTCTGCTGCTGAAGTCCATCCAATTCAAGCTTCATTGTGTTGTGTTTCAGAGATCCCCTTCTCTGCTCCACTACTGTAATATGGTGGTTACTGGAGTTCCTGTTGGACCAGTCTGGACATCCTCCTCATTCACACAACAATTTCACCCACAGAACTGCCGCTCACTGAATATTTTTTTTTGTTTTACACAGCATCTCTGTAAACTCCAGTGACTGTTGTGCATGAAAATCGCAGGAGACCAGCAGTTTCTGATACTCTAAACACCCCATCTGGCACCAACGATCATTCCACAGTCAAAGTCACTTAGATCACATTTCTTCCCCATTCTGACGTTTGGCCTGAACAACAACTGAATCTTACGACCACGTCTGCAGGCTATTATGCACAGAGCAGCTGTCACATGATTGGCTGATTAGATATTTGCATTAATAAGCAGGTGCACCTGATAATGCGACCATTCATTATTCAATCCACAATGTTCCTCATCAATGTTTTAGCATGTTTCCTGTAGTAGAGGAGTCTGGGACCAGAGAATATAGCTTAGAATAGACGGAAGTCCATTTAGAACAGAGATGAGAAGGAATTTCTTTAGCCAGAGCTTGGTGAATCTGTGCACTGATTTAAAGTGGAGGTTGATAGGTTTTTGACTAGCAAGAGCATCAATGGTTTTAGGAAAAAGGAGGGAGAATGGGGTTGAGAGGGGTAATAAATCAGCCATGATGAAATGGCAGGGAAGACTTGATAGTCCAGATGGTCTAATTCTACTTCTGTGTCTTGTGGACAATATTTTGAAATATGGTAAAGTGCTAAATTCCAGGAAGCGTAATGGAAAGCTTTTGTCCATGATAGGCAAAGTGCTTTGATAGGTTCTTGATTCGTCAGGGCAACAAAGGTTACGTGGGAGGAGGCAGGAGAAAGTGCTTGGGAAGGGTAATATCATTTACCATTGAATTGTGAAGCAGGCTCAATGGACCAAATGGACAAATTATGCTCCTCTGTCTTATGGTCTTATTAATTAGGCAATGTGAAGTACTGGGGATGATGGAATAATGAACAAATTGAGGAAAGAAATCAAAGCCTGAGCACATCAGGAAAAATTTGCATTGGGGAACAGGGGTGGAATTAAATGAGATCTTAAGAAACAGCTCTAATCATGTATAATTTCTCCATAGGCCTCGTCTTACAAATGTTTTTTTCCCATTTAATTGTCTCAACAGCACATCAAGCAGAATAAACTGGGTAGGATGAAAGATCTTTATTCATTCATATATATAGATAGATAGTTGGGAAAGGGGGAAGGGGGGGGGGTTTGTGGGAAGTGCCAGAGACATTCTGTAATGATCAATAAACCAATTGTTTGGAATCAAATGACCTTGTCTGGTCTCTCAGGGCTGGGTGTGTCTGTGTTCGCACCATTTGCACCTCTTGCACTCCTTCTCTACCACCTATCCCGTACCCCTCTCGCAGCACTCCAGCCTCACCATTCCTAACATCCTTTGCTCCCACCAGATATACAAACTCTGTCTCTGCTCCACATTGACAAATACAGTACTGTGAAAAGTCTTAACTATATATATGCGCTAAGGCTTTTGCACAATACTGTACATTCCTAAACTTTGATGTAATCTCCACATGAAAGAAATATTAAATAACTATCTACCAGCTTCATCGAAGCAATCTTTATGATCTGTTTTTGCTCTCAGACACAGTGCCATCTGTAAGATGGCCTTTGAGGTTTATAAAAATCCTGTCAACATTGTACTGGAATTTAGAATTGAATCAAGCAAGCAAATGATTAATTTTTTCCTCTTACCATGGTATGAAGTCATACTCTCTTCTCACTGCTGCCATCAGGAAGGAGCCACAGGAGCCTCAGGACTCACACGGCCCGGTTTAGGAACAGTTATTAAAACTCAACTACCAGGCTCTTAAACCAGTGGGGAACTTCACTCACTCCATCACTGAAATGCTCTCACACCCAAAGGATTGACTTTCAAGAACTCTTCTTTTCATGTTCTCGATATTCATTGTTTATTTATTTTACCTTTTTGTTTTTGCACACTGGTTGATTGTCCAGTTTGTGTGTGGTTTTTCATTGATTTTATGATGTTTCTTGTATTTGCTACAAATGCCCACAAGAAAATGAATCTCAGGGTTGTATATGGTGACTTTGCATATGAACTTTGATAATAAGTTTACTTGGAACTTTGACCTTTGAACCTTTATAACTGCCCTGAAGATTTCAATCAATTTGATCACCAATAAACTCAAACTTCTGAAAACTACTTTGAATAAAATTAAGCTCAAATTCAACTTTACTGCCATTCAACCATACACATGTATACAAAACACTGTTGCTCTGGGGCCAAGGTGCAAAACACAGCAGATATAGTCACACAGAGCACATACAATTATGATTCAGCACACACAATCACAAAATAGTATTAGCACAAATCCCTGAGTGACATGGCCTGAAGATTGACAGTTCAAGGTGCCTGTTTATGTAAGACCGTGCAACGTTTCTGGCACTATTAAAATGAGACAAGCAGTCATTTAACTATGTGAAACAGTAGCAACAAAAGAAGAAATGAGACCAGTTTCAGTTGAGAGTGTGTCTGTGAGTTGGGGAGTGGGGCAATTGGCAGGGCATTCAGATGGGGTATATATGTGTGTTGAATGGCAGCACAGTGTTAAGAAATTAGTATCGTTTATGCAGCCTATTTGTATAAAGTAGTGAGATCACTTAAAATATTGAAGCCTTAAATGTTCTGTCATTCTTTTCTATTTAATTATTTAGTGACACAGTGCAAAATGGGCTTGCCTGGCCCTTCGAGCTTAGCCACCCACCCCTAGCAACCTCCGACAAACCCAATCAACCCTCACCTAATCACAGGACAATTTACAATGACCAATACCACAATGTGCTACAGACAGGCAGCATCTATGGATGGGAATAAACGGTTGACGTTACAGGCCAAGACCCTTCATCAGGAATGGTACTCATCAGGTGACCTGATGAAGGGTCTCAGCCCGAAATGTTAACCGTTTATTCCCATCCATAGATGCTGCCTGAACCCGCTGAACTCCTCCAGCACATTATGCGTATTACTCTGGATTTCCAGGATTTGCAGTACCTCTTCTGTTTACAATAAATAATAAACCTACCTGGTACATCTCTGGGCTGTGGGAGGAAACCAGAGCACCCGGAGATACTCATGCATTCCATGGTTAGGACATACAGAGTGTTGTGCAAATTGTTATGCTATTCGTGTCACCTCTTTCTTTTTTAATATTCACAGAAAAAGCAATAAAAATGATAGTGGAACATGAGAACCAAAACTAAAGCTACTCAAGCAATAGAGTGGTTTTAAATGAAGAGCATCCAGAAGAGGGTTGATCCAAAGTTGAAAGGCAGAGAAACAAACAGGCTACTTAATTAAGACAGTAAACAAGTCAACTCCGAAGCTTCTTTCCTGTAGCTATCCAGCTTCTCAACAGAACTCACTCAGGTGCAATACCCTGACTGTCCCTGAACAATAACCATTAAATGGTCTTTCCTGCTTCTCCTGTTCTGTTGATAATTACTGAATTTGTTCATACGTTCACACTTTAAAGTTTGATTATTGACATTTGCGCGAGTCATAATTCTGCTAATAGTTGATTGCTCATGGCTGCTTGCACTATTGTCTTGTAAATTGGAGAAGATCCTGAGAGGCAGGAATTATGAACATTTGGAGAGGCATAAAATGATTAGGAATAGTCAGCATGGCTTTGTGAAAGGTCATGCAAGGCTTATTGAGAAAGTAAAGAGGCATGGGATCCAAGGGGAAATTACTTTGTGGATCCAGAACTGGCTTGCCCACAGAAGGCAGAGTGGTTGTAGATGGGGCATATTCTGCATGGAGGTTGCTGACTAGTGGTGCGTCCCAGGGATCTGTTCTGGGACCCCTGTTCTTTGTGATTTTTATAGATGACCTGGATGAAGAAGTGGAGGGATGGGTTAGTAAATTTGCTGATGACACAAAGGTTGGAGGTGTTGTAGATAGTGTGGAGGGCTGTCAGAGGTTACAGCGGGACATTGATAGGATGCAAAAATGAGCTGAGGAGTGGCAGATGGAGTTCAACCCAGATATAAATTTAAGGTGGTTCATTTTGGTAAGTTAAATATGATGACAGAATCAAGCATTAATGGTAAAACTCTTGGCAGTGTGGAGGATCTGAGGGATCTTGGGGTCCGAGTCCAAAGGACACTCAAAGCTGCTGTGCAGGTTGACTCTGTAGTTAAGAAGGCATACAGTGCATTAGCCTTCATCAATCATGGGATTGCGTTTATGGGATTCCTAAAGAGTCGAGAGGTAATGTTCCAGTATAGGACACTAGTCAGACCCCACTTGGAGTACGGTGCTCAGTTCTGGTCGCCTCACTACAGGAAGGACATGGGAACCATAGAAAGGGCATAGAGGAGATTTACAAGGGTGTTGCCTGGGTTGGGAAGCATGCCTTATGAGAATGGGTTGAGGGAACTCAGCCTTTTCTCCTTGGAGCGACGGAGGATGAGAGGTGACCTGATAGAGGTGTACAAGATAATGAGTGGCATTGATTGTATGGATAGTCAGAGGCTTTTTCCCAGGGCTGAAATGGCTAACATGAGAGGGCATCGTTTTAAGGTGCTTGGAAGTAGGTACTATGTTTCTAAATTGTTGGTTGCTATTGTATTGTTGGTTATGGTATTGTCCTGTGCTTTATGCTTGGCATTGAAATACAATCAATTCTGGTCTGTTTCACATACTGGCAATAAAGTGATTCTGATTCTGATAAAGAATACGGGCACAAGATTAAAACATCCTAGCAAAAGCTAAAGAATGTAGTGAAGTCTACACAGCTCATCGGTAAGTTGAGTAAACACGTGGAACCTATTCAGTCTCCTAAGTATCAATGAAATCCTTCAAATAGATTCTCTAGCACAGTACTGAGCTTTGTAAATCACTGAGGCCCAAAAATCAACTTTGATTCTTCACACAGTTAGTTAATCTCAATCCAAGTGACAGTAGGGATATTAGAGTCATGGAACATTACACCTGAAATCAGGTGCTTCGGCCCATCTAGTCCATGACAGGCTATCATTCTGCCTAGTCTCACTAAACTGCACATGGACCATATCTCTCCATAACCCTACCATCCAGGTACTCACCCGAATTCAACCTGCATGCACCACTCTACTGACAGATTATTCCACAGTCTTGCTACTCTCTGAATGAAGAAAATCCCTCTCATGTTCCCCTTAAACATTTCACCCTTAACACATTACCGCCAGTTGTAGTCTCAGCAGACCTCAGTGGAAAAAGTGTGCTTGCACTTACCCTATCTGTACACCTCATAATTTTGTCATTCAAATCTCCAGTCATCTACACGTCAGGGAATAAAGTCCTAATCTATTCAAAATTTCCTATGAGAATGGCTTATTTCTTTTCTTTCCTTCATGGTTGAAATTCCAGTTACAGCTAACCAAGCCATTAAGATTGTTCAATACTTGTGAAACATAGGAGAAGATAACAGAGTTGTATGGAAGAAGCAATTAATGCTTACGGATTCTAATTACTATGATTAAAATTGATATTAAATTTCAAACGTTTAAAAACCTCACGTGCAGAATCAGAATTATTATCACTGACATTTGTTGTGAAATTTGCTGTTTGTGGTAGCAGCACAGAGCAATATATAAAATATACTATAAATTACAATAAGAAAATATATATTTATGTATATGCCAAATAGATCTAAAGGTAGATGCCAGGCTAAGAGTGCTCCACTCTTGGGTAGCCCATGGTTGGGGGTTTGGCTTAGGGCTAAGAACTGTAACTGGTACAGAAACAGCAATGAAGAATCCTTCTTCATCTGAGTGTGATGACATTCCTGAGTGACTATCCGGGACTTGAAAGACTGACAGCAGTGAACATCGAGGGAAAGCTACTGACATGATGAAAATGGCCCTGAGCATTGCTAGAGATGGAGAACCTTCATTGCTGCCCTAAGTACCAACGTCAGAACAGGTGGTAAGTAAGTATATATCCGATGATGGAGGGGAGGAAGCTGTTCCTGAATTGTAGAGTGTGAGTCTTCAGGCTCCTGTAGCTCCTCCCTGATGGTAGCATTGAGAAGAGGGCATGTCCTGACTGGTGGTGGTCCTTAGTGATGGTTGCCACCTTCTTGAAGCATCACCTTTTGAAAACTTCCTGGATGCTGGAGAGGTTGGTGCCCATAATGGAGGAACCACAAACAAAATGCAACATCCAAAACGATGAAATAAAAAGGAAATAATTTCAATACCCCAAAGATAACAGACCAGTTTTACTCAGCTAGTAACATTTTGGACCAAGACATCAACAAACTCAATACTAATTCTCGCAATGTACACATAATCAATGTCTATACTGTATATGCCTTTTGGTTGAGTAATGAATACCTCTTACACTGTAGCTTAAAGTTGCGGTTCTGTAAACCCCTGGTTAGACCACGCTTGAGTATTGTGTTCAGTTCTGGTTGCCTCATCACAGTGAGGATGTGAAGCTTCAGAGAGAGTGCAGAGGAGATTTACCACCACACTGCCTGTCGAATGAGGAAGGTTAGGGCTTTTCTCTTTGAAGAGAAGAAGGAACAGAGGTGGCTTGATACAGGCATGGGTAGAGTGGACAGCCACTGACGACTTTCTCAGGGTGAAAATGGCTAATACAAGAGGCCATTTTGAGGTGATGGGAGGAAGGGATAGGAGAGTTATCCATGATAAGGTTTTACCCAGAGACTGGTGGGTGTGTGGAGCACGCTGCCAGGGGTGGTGGTAGAAACAGAAACAGAAGAGACATTTAGGTAGGCACATTTAGATAGTAAAAGCACGGGCTTATTCCGGAAGAAAAGGTTATAAGGTCAGCAACAAATCATAGGTCGAAGTGTCAGTACTGTGCTGTATTGTTTTATGTTCAAAATGAGAAACAGCACATACAGTGGATTCTGGTTAATTGGGCTATTGGTTAATATAGGCGCCCATTTATTTGGGAAAGCTCATAAAGAACAAAGCAAAGTTGAGAAAATAGCCAAAAAAAAATACCCTTTGTTTATTTGGGACACCCTGCCACTTAATTAGGGCAGTAGTTCTAACTAGCATCAGTTGTGTCCACTTGTGCAACTGTTAAGACACTACACTGTGCTTAGAGCGAGCAGTTTTTAAACAGCGTCATTTGCATGTGCTTGTGTTCAAAAAGCAGTGAATTTTGTAACTAATCATTGGTGAAAAATATTCCTCAGAAAAGGAACGAAAAGCTGAAGTTTCTGGCCATTCCTCACCCTGGACTTGCTGCGTTCCTCCAGCATTCTGTGTGTGTCTGCTTTTTTTATGTAGCATTGGATCTGGAGTAACAATCACTTGTTCTCTGTTACACTTGTGAATTGAAAAATGACAATAAACTATCTTGAATTTGAATGTTCCACTGAGATAAATTAAATTCCACTGAGATAAAAGGTGAGAAAGAAACATACAAAAGCAGAAATGAACCACTTGGGCTAGTGGTATCGGCAACCAGACTTTTGTACAAAGCATAGCTTGGATGTCCTGTGCAAAATGTTAACTGCACTCAGCAGCTTCTCTATTCAGCACCTTCTGTACGTAACAAAGTGGCCACTGAGCATATGTTCATCATCTTCTGCTGATATAGCCCATCCACTTCAAGGTTCAACATGTGTGTTCAGAGATGCTCTTGTGCACATTACTGTTGTAACACATGGTTATCTGAGTTCCTGTCAGATTGAACCAGTCTGGCCTTTCCTCTGACCCCTCTCATCAAGCAAGGCATTTTTGCCCACATGACCACCACTCACTGATGTTTCTTTTGTGTTTTTTTTTTAAGCCAATGTCTGTAAACTTTAGAGGCTGGTCTATGTGATTATCCCAGGAGATCAGCAGTTTCTGAGATACTCAAACCACAATGAAGCCAAACTCAAGTTGGACGAGCAACACCTCATACTCCTTCTGGGTAGCTTCTAACCTGATGGCATGAACATCGATTTCTCTAACTCTGGTAATTTCTCTCCCTTTCCCTCCTTCTCTCTCTTCCCATTCCCACCCTGGTTCCCCTCTTACCCTTCTCTTCTCATCTACAAAATATCTTACACACTGATTTATTAACTGAGCCTATTTTTCAATAGTGGGGTGGAAACTGTTCAGTGTGTGTCTTAAGGCTTTGGTATCTCTTTCTTGATGGTATCAATCAGAACAAGGCATGACCTGGGTGATGGGGTCCTTAAAGATAGATGCCACCTCTTTGAGGCATCACTGCTTGAAGATGTCCTGGATACTATGGAGGCTAGTGGCTATGATGGAGCTCACAACTCTCTGCAGCTTACCTTCATCCAGTACGGTAGAGCCTTACGCCCACAGAACACTCTACTGGAGGATTTATTTATATACCCCCACATTACTAAATACCAGCAGCTTAAAAAAATTGTAACAAAAACTGCAGCTCACACTGAATTAGTTTACAGTATTTTAAATTAAGCTAAAGTTTCAAACCATTTTAAAAACCAGATGACTGCACATCCACAAGCCCATTTATCGTGGAGAAACATTACAGATCGTCACTAGCTAATCACTGTTCAGAAATAACAAAACAGCTTTGAATACTTTTTTTGGAATTAAACTACATGGTAATGCTAGGTAAAAAAGATTCTCTTACACATAATACTGAATGTCAGTCATAGAGCACTACAGCATAGAAACAGGCCCTTCGGACCCTCTAGTCCATGCCTCACTATTAATCTGCCTCATCCCATCAGCATGTACCTGGACCATAGATTCCATATCCCTCCATGTACTTATCCAAACTTCTCATAAGTGTTGAAGTTAAACCCGCAATTGCCACTTCCACACTTCCAGCACCCTCTGAGCGAAGGGAGTTCTCCCTCATAGTCCCCTTGACCATTTCACATTTCGGCCTTAACCAATGACCACTAGTTCCAGGATTACCCAACATCAGTGACAAAAGTCTGCTTGCATTTACCACTTCTACACCCCTCATCATTTTGAATACCCAGATGCCAAACCTGTGACCCTAATTTCTAATGAAGGCATTAACCAGAAGCATCCTTTGTCCATAGACACTGGCTGACTTTCTGAGAATTCCATCGTTTTTGTTTACATCCACTTCACAGGAATGCATCTGGTCAGCTATCTCCAAGGTCAAGAATGACACATTTTACTGCAGTATTAATCCTTTCTCACCAAACAAGTCTTCAACTCCAAGCTTTAAATTGGTTTTTGGTTTGTCTATGTCAGCAGCACAATCTGTTTAACATTTCACATTATAACCAACAATCTATAGTGAATGCCTGTAAGAAAATAAATCAGCTTAGAATATACGTACTGAGATAATAAATTTACTTTGAACTATGATTTTGACATTCTTTGACTGCGGTTACAGGAATTATTTGTTTATCCATTTGTATACCAAGCCCCCTTCTTCCCTGTGTATCATCGTACCCTCTTCCATCAGATTACTGCATGGACGATGATTCCATGAACACTACCTCATGATTTTTCCTCTTTTTGTGCACTAATTTTTAATTTAACTTTTTAAATATAAAAAATATAAATATATATAATATTATATAATTATATAATCCATAATTTTAATTGTGTATTGCAATGTAGAATGAAGAAATAACAAATTTCATGACATACGCTAGTGATATTAAACCTGATCCTGATAAAATAATCAACGTGTCAACATTTCTACTGCAGATCTAGTCAATGGGCAACAGATTGCTCTCCGTATCATACTGCCCAGGCTTATGTGTCTGGACTGCTAGGACACAACATCCATGGTTGACCCTGACAGACGGAAGCCTTACTCACTCACTCTGGGCAATTGCTCCATGAGATTTAAATAGAAAACAGGGGATGCAAAATCTATTCCCATCATTAAGATCAATATATATCATTGCCACAATAATGTGGCGTTGGTCAAGAAATTGTGAGAAGGACATAGGAATCTCCAGTCCTGGAAATCTGTTCTGAAGTTTTGACACAGTTGCATGTGAGATTGCAGAGCTGTGTATCAGATACTGTGGTTAGCAGCACAGGGGCACCTCAGGGGACTGTTCAATCCCCTTTCCTGTTCACTGTCTACCCCTTGGACTTCAGATACATCTTGGAGTCCTCCCACCTGCAGAAGTTTTTGGACAATTAGGCAGTTGTGGACTGTATCAGCCAGGGGCAAGAGGCTGAGGACAGAAGTGTGGTGTGGGCTGAATCACCTGCAGCTCAATATCACTGAGACAAGGGAGTTAGTGGTGGACTTCAGGAAGATGAAAACACCATGCATTCTCATCTCCATCAAGGGAACAGGTTTGGAAGTTGTCCAGGACTATAAATACCTGGGAACTCACTTGGACAATAAACTGGACTGGACTAAAAATACAGGGGCTCTGTACAAGAAGGAACAGAGCCGATTGTACTTCCTGAGGAGGCTCCGGTTATTCAGCACCTGCAGTACTCTGCTGCAGATGTTCTATGACTCAGTGGTGGCCAGCAGTCTATTCTACACTGTAGTCCGCCGGGGCAGCAGGGTGAGAGCAGCTGATCCCAAGAAGGTCAATAAGCTCGTCAGAAGGGCTGGTTCTGTTCTGGGAGTGGAACTGGATTCCCCGGTGTTTGTGACTGAGGGGAGAATGCTGCAGGAGCCACGAAGCGTTATGGACAATCCCTCCCACCCCCTCCTTGATGGACTGGACAAACAGAGGAACACCTTTAGTAACAGACTGATTCCACCGAGGTGCCCCACTGAACGTCACAGGAGATCCTTCTCCCTGTGGCTATGAGACTCTCAACTCCTCCTCCTTAAGAATATGTATATGGTTTCACTGCACAACTGTATTTTGCACTATTGTTTTTTAATGTACATTTTGTATTCTTTTTCGTACCTCAATATCTGCATTTTGTATTTTAAAGTTCATATTTCTGACTGAGTTACCTTGCAACAATAATTTCCCTTGGGATAATAAAGTTTTATCTTACCTTATGTTACTGGAGTGCAATTGCTTTACAGTGCCATCTATCATTACTTGGGGTTTGATTCTTGCAGCAGTCCTTAAGTTTGTACGTTCTTCCACGGCTGCATGGGTTTCCTCCTAGTGCTCTGGTATCCTCCCATATGACAACAATGTATGGTTAGGGTCAGTGTAACGTGAAAGTGTTATCTTGCGTTCCACCAGCACTTTGTGTGTGTTGCGTGTTGTTTTGGCGTTGGAAGCTTGATGACACTCGCAGGCCACCCAGCACAATCCTCACTGATCTCATTTGATGCAAGCAATGTATTTCACTGTATGTTTTGATGTCCATATGACAAATAAAGCTAATCTTTATAACAGAAAGGTTAAAACAGTAATTTCCGTAGATTTATTTATGTATTGAGTTACAGCGCGGAATAAACAGTTCCAGCCCTTTGAGCTGCGCTGCCCGGCAGCCCCTGATTTAACCCTCGCCTGATCACAGGACAGTTTACAATGACCAATTAACCTACTGATCTTTGGACTGTGTGAGGAAACCGGAAATGCGATACATTTCTCTGACATTAAATTTGACCTTTGAACCTGGAGAAAACCCGTGTAGAGGATGTACAGACACTTTACAGGTAATGTCAGAACTGAACTTTGATCTCCGATGCCCCGTGCTGTAAAAGCGTTGCGCTAACCACTACTCTACTGTAGTACCCAGCCTGTGCGATTATTTTTGGATTGTATAATATCCATGATATTATATGACAAGCTGAAGCAATCAAACTGTATTATTCACAGGCAAGAGTAATAACAGCCAAATAACAAAGTCCTATAACTCAAATACGTTAAAACTTTTCTGAATATCTAAACTCAATTAACCCAAGAGTCAGCTTTGAAGCAGATGTTCCTGCTATTTTGAATTTTTGCTATCTGGTGCTCTGTGTAATTATCTCCCTTTGCACTGTGAGTGTGGCACAGTGGTCAAAGTTAGGAAGGATGACCCATGCAATATGGACCTAGATTAGAAAATGTAATGAAATTACAATTATTATGCAGATAAGTGACATTGCTTGGGCATTCAAAAATATAATTGCATATCCACTGTAGGGCATTGAATTATTAATGCTATAGGACAATTCACATTCCAATTCAGTGTTTTTTTCGTGTGTATGTTCCTCACATTATGCATAAGATATTGGCAATCATATCAATACTGATCGGAATCAAGTTTCTAGAAAGAGAGACTTTCTTGATTAATCAGGGCATTAAAGTTTATAGGGAGAAGGCAGGCGAAGGGGGGTTGAGAGGGTTCATAAATCAGTGATGATGGAATAGTGGAGCAGACTCGAATGGCCGAATTCTGCTCTTATGTCTTATGGCCCTTTGGTCTGAAAGTGTGTGTGGCAGCAATGAGGAGGGGTTGCTACTGCAGTTTCCCACCAAAGAAGATGGGAACAGCCCTTCAGCCCACAATGAGCTCATGCCACAATTAAAGTAATACCATCTGTGTGCACGGTCCATATTTTTCCATTCTCTGCATACCTATGTGCCTATCTAAGAGCTTCTTAAATACCTCCACTGTATCCCAAAATAAATCAAAATCCAAGTAAATTTATTATCAAGGTATGTATAAGTCACCATATACTACCTTGAGATTAATTTTCTTGCAGGCAGTCACAGAAAAATAAAGAAATTCAATAGAATTTACGAAAATCTGTACAGAAACAAAGTCTGCCAAACATCTGATGTGGAATAGAAGACAAATTGAGCAAGTAAAAATATAATTCAATATTCAAGATTGTTTAATGGCATTTCCAGTACACCAATCCTCCAAGAGGACCACAGACTTGCCCTAGGCTTTGGAGGCTTGATGACCTGGAGAACGAGGTTGGCTGGAGTCAGGGCCTTGTGCTGTGACTCTGGTAGGGTCACCCATGCCAAATAGGTCAAAGGATAGAAGACAGACCAAGAGCGATCACTCCAGGTTTTGGGAGGTTTAGCTCAGGGCTAACAATTCCCTGACTGGTCCAAAAAAAACACGCAAACAGTGATGAAGAATCCTATATCTGTGTGTGACGATATTCTTGAGTCACAATAGAGATGATGCCCAAGGGCAGACAGATATGCAGGACCATCACTGCAGCCCTAAATGCCAGCAACGTAACAGGCAGTAACTAACTAACTAATCAATCAGTACATCAATGTAGAGGAGAACTAAATAACTGGAACACTCAATCCAATGCTGCACAAACAAACACAATAAGATAAAGAATACAATTAAAATAAAATGTAATCAATATAAATTCACAAGATAGATTTATATATGTAGATTGATTGTATATCCATAAAGTGACGCTGGTACAGGAGTGTCTGTACATAAGGTGATGGACAGGAAGTGATAAAGTAGTGGTGGTTGGGGGTGTGGAGGGTGGGTTAGTGGGTGGAGGTTTTGGTCAGCCTTACTGCTTGGGGAAAGTAACTGTTTTTGAGTCTGGTGATCCTGGCATGGATGCTGGGAGTGGGCAAACAGCTCGAGAACATGTGTTGTAAAGTCCTTGAAAGTGAGTCAACAGGTTCTGAAATAACTTGAGTGTTGTGGTGAGTGAAGTTATCCACGCTGGTTCAGGAGACTGACTGCTTTAGGATAATATCTGTTCCTGAACTTGGTCGTTTTAATCTTCCTCAACCAACACTCCAGGTAGTACATTCCAGGCAAATAGTTTATTAGCTGCACACAAGAAATTTAAAAACAATGAAAAGGGCATCACCCAGGTCATGACTTATTCTCATTGTTACCATTTGGAAGGAGGTACTGAAGCCTGAAGACATGCACTCCATGATTCAGGAATAGCTTCTTTGTCTCTACCATCAGATTCCTGAATGGACATTGAACCCATCAACACTACCTCACAACTTTTTTCTTTCTATTTTTAAACCACTTATTTAATTTAACTATTGTATTCATACACACACACACACACACACGTGTATATATATACATACACACACACACACAGATACTTATTTACTATGATTCAGTTTTTCTATTACGATGTATCGCATTTTACTGCCGCCGTAAAAGACAACAAATATAACGACACATGTGATGGTATTAAACTTGATTCTGATTCTTAGTTCATTAATCACCATTACTGATATTAGGTGCATTCTATTTCAGAGATTATTTTGTTGAATAATTATTCATTTGTTAAGACATGACTTAAAACATTTAATAATTATTAAAACGTAAGTCATGTCCAACAACTTTAGAGTTTTTCAGGATATCATGAAATAGATATAGGTGAGAAATGTGAAATATCGATCCCCAAGGTATTAAACAGAAGGATTTTTGATAAAATGAAGCCAAATCGAAGTAAAGTTAATGTAGCTTTGCTGAGAAGTAGGACAGGGTCAAAGGGTTCAGTTGTTGTTCAGACCAAATGTCAGAATGGGAAGAAACATGGTCTAAATGACTTAAACCCTGGATGATCTAAATGACTGGGATGATGGTTGATGCTAGATGGGGTGGTTTGAGTATCTCAGAACCTGCTGATCTCCTGGGATTTTGGTGCACAAGTCTCTGGAGATTACAGAGAAAGGTACGATAAACGAAAAAAAATGCATTGAGTTGCAGTTCTGTGTTGAAAAACAAAAAAGAATATCCAGTCAGCAGCAGTCCTGTGAACAAATACGTCGTGTTAATGAAAGAAGTCAAAGGAGAATAACCAGACTGGCTCAAGCTGACAGTAACTCAAATAACCATGCGTTACAACTGTGGTGTGCAGAAGAGCATCTCCGAATGCACAACATGTCAAACCTTGAAGAGGATAGGCTACAGCAGCAGAAGACCATGAACACACAGTACACCTTAAAGTAGCTGCTGAGTGTATATACAAATCTAGACTGTATTAAATCATAGCTAATGGAAAAATAGAATATATGTTTGATTGTGAAGAGGAAAGCTAGATGCATTAGTTATTGCGAGATCAGAGGTGGAGAGGATCAGCAACTTTAAATTCCTTAGCATTATTATTTCAGAGGATCTGTCCTGGATCCAGCATATATGTACCATTACAAAGAAAGCACGGTAGTGCCTCTACTTTCTCAGAAGTTTGCAAAGATTCAGCAGTCATCAGAACTTTGAGAGACTTCTGTAGATGTGTGGTAGAGAGGACATTGCCTGTTTGTATCACAGCCTGGTATGGAAACGCCAATGCCCTTGAGTGGAAAATCCTACAAAATGTAATGGATAAGGCCCAGTCCATCACCAGGTAAAGCCCTCCCCACATTGTGTATATCTACACAGCCTTTGTCACAGGAAAGCAGTATCCATCTTCAAGGACACCCACCACCCAGGTCTTGCTCCCTTCTTGCCACATCCATCAGGAGGAAGGCACAGAAGCCTCAGGACCCACACCACCAGGTTTAGGAACAGTTGCTACTGTAATGTTTTGTAACTTCAAAATATTAAATTAATTCAAAGGAAGACACAGGAGTCCGAAATATGTGTCTAACTTTGAATCTACTTTTAATCGAGGTGCACATGCATCATCTGGTGGCATGATGACATATGCTGTTCAAGTATTTAGTCAGATAACCCATAATGAATTATGTAAATAAATGGGAACCCCTCATCAACTTATTTTTATATATATAAAATATTACTCAAACATAACTGAATATTAAATACACAACAATTACCCCTCAACCTTCAGGCTCTTGAACCAAAGAGGATAACTTCATTCATCCCACCACTGATTTTTTCCACAAAGGACTCTCTTTCAAGGACTCTTCATCTCATGGTCCAGATTTTTATTGCTTATTACTATTATTTTGCTTGCTTTTTTTTTGTTTTGTTGTATTTACTGTGAATGCCTGTGATAACAGAAATAAGGATAAAGGTAGAGAGAACATTGCTGGTATAAAAGGAATTAGAAAAACGGCATCTAGTTCATGGAATCTTTCTCTGAAGGGCACCAATGCATTCCTTTTGCATGTTCACTGACCTGCAGATTTCCCAAAGCACCTAGCAACAGCAAATGGACTTCAGAAGGGTGTAATTTGGAAAATTAAACATATATTTAATTATGTATTTTTACATTGTGCCACGATTTTTGTCGCTGGGGGATGGCAGTGAGGATGAGCTCCCTACCTATTAAATGCTCCCAATCGTCTGTGTCTCAGATAACCTCTGACAACAAAGTCTAGCTCCTGGTCTTGACGTGCGGCTTAGCTACTAAGCCCAGCAGAACTGTTTCTATTGATATGAGAAGGGGAAGGGCCGATCACTGGTACCTTAAAACCAGTAGCTTTGGGCAGATGGGGCTCACCAGCCGTGGTTAGGAGAAAGAAAACTCCGATCTCAGACCTCCACTGCCTTGTGGCTACACCCACTCACAAGGAAGATTTTGGGAGTAAAACCCCAATGGAAAAATCCAGAGCTGGAGTCCCTAAGGCAGTCCTGTGTTGAGTTCAACGCTGCCTGGCAATCCTGTGATGTCACTGGTGCCAAACTGCATTGGTCTCTGCCATTTCTTTGGATTCATCAACTGTATGGAGATGGGGAGCCTGCTGCATGGACAACAGCTTGGCCCTCATATTGTACTGTCTTGGCTTGCATACTAGCTTATGTATGATGTAGACAGCTGGGAGACAACATCCATGGTCGACCCAACCAATGGAGGGTTATTGTGCCATGAAGATTTAATATCCAGACTGTGCACAAGAATTACTATTTGATGGCAGACACAATACACACAACAGGCACCTCAAGCAACGTAATAAGCTGCTCTAGTGATATTAATTGGGGAATAAATTTTGACCAAGGCACCGAGTGAGAACTCTTGAGTTCCCTTCGTAGCACTTCCACTTTCTTGTTTCTCTAGGAGATGGAGCACTGGTCTGCATAGTACAGTCAAACATTGTTCTAGACTTTAAAGCTAAGTTCAAAGTACATTTATTACACTGGACAACAAAAATTTTGCTTCCCAGATAATTTTGGGTGTACCTAAACAAAACATTTTTCACCCAGTTGCAACTTGTCAACACTGTTATGCAATTAAACACATTATAGTCAATAAAAGTATTTCTTGTTTTTCCAAATTCCAACATGACACAGTAGTCTGAAATTATATTTGTGTTTAGCTTCGAGTGGTCAATCATAAACAAAAAAAATTGAAGAAGCAATACTTCAGAAAAAAATTTGCTGGGCAATATTATTGAAGTTTGTATACTGTCTACAACCTTGAAATTCTTCTTCCTGCAGGCAGCCATAAATAGAAACACAACAGAATCCATGAAAGACCACACACCACAAAAGACTGCTACACATCCAGTGTGTGCAAAAAAGAATAAATTGTGCAAACACTAAAAAAAAAGTAAACAAATAATGCACGGAGTTCCCGAAAGTGAGCTCACAGCCGTGGAGACAGTTCAGTGCTGCAGCTGGTCCCAAAACATCACCATGTCTCACCAGCACCAGATTGTCCAGCTGTCTCGTGTTTGCTGCTGCGACCAAAAAGAAGATGCTGAGGACTTCAGCCCTGCTTCTGCTCCACTGTTATGACTTAGATAGTTCCCTACTATGATAAGTTGGGACTCATGGCCTTAACAATCTACCTTCTTATGATATTGAACCTACTGCTTACCTGCACTGCACTTTCCTGTAGCTGTTACAGTTTATTCTGCATTGTTATTGTTTTACTTTTCTCCATCTCAAAGTAATGATTTGATCTGTGAGAACAGTATGCAAGGCAAGCTTTCACTCCTATCTCAGTACATGCGACAACATATCAATACCAATGAAGTTCAAAGTACATGCTATATACTACCTGAGATTCATCTTCTTGCAGGCATTTACAGTAAATACCAAGAATCGCAATAGACTCTATGAAAGATCCCACGCAACAAAATGAGCAAACAACCAATATGCAAGAGACAACAAAAGATACAAATACAAAAAAGAAAAAACAAAAAACAAAAAAATAAAGACTCCTTGAAAGCGAGTCCACAGGTTGAGAGAACAGTTCAGTTTAAGGGATTGGTATTTGTGTATTACAGTCGCATGTACTAAGATACAACGAAAAGCTTGTCTCGCTTACTGTTCCTACAGATAAAATCATCACACAGTGCATTGAACGAGAATAAATAAAAACAATACAATGTGGAATAAAGTTTAAAAAGTGCAGTGCAGGTAAATGGCAAAGTGCCAGATCATAATGAGAAAGATTGTAAGGCCAAGAGTCCAGCTTATCATACACGATGTCTATTAAGGTGTCTGATAACAGTGGGATAGAAGCTGCCACTCGTTCAATCATTTATCGATCGATTGATTGATTGGTCGATGCAACAGACCCTTCTAGCCCTTTGAAGCATGCTGCCCAGCAACCACCAATTTAACCCTAGCCTAATCACAGGATAATTTACAAAGACCAATTAACCTACCAATCGGTACGTCTTTGGACTGTGGGAGGAAACTGGAGCACCCGAAGAAAACCCATGTGGTCACAGGGAGAATGTACAAACTCCTTACAGGCAGCGGCAAGAATTGAACCTGGGATGCTGGTACTGTAATCACAACACAGCCACGACTCCCTGTCCTTGAGGCTGGTGGTACTCAGATTTCAGATTTTTGAATCTTCCGCCCAATGGGAGAGAGAAGAAGAGGGATTATTGGGAGTGAGAGGGTCAGGAAACCAATGGCACTTGTGCTCGCTATAGCAGAACAAAAGAGATTCTGTTTTGATACAGAATGTTTCTAATTTATGAAGGATCCTGACAAATATGCCATGGAACTTTGGTGGTACAGTAGAGTAGCGGTTACTGCAATGCTATTACAGCTTGGGGTGTCAAAGTTTGGAATTTGGCTCCTGTGTGCTCTGTAAGAAGGTTCTTCCTACATGTATGTAGGTTTCCTCCCACTACTGGTTAGTAGTTTAATTGCTGTTTGTAATTTGTCCTGTGATTGGGCTAGAGTTAAATCAGTCGGTGGCTGGGTGGCATGAGTCAGTGGGCCAGAAGGGCCTGTTCCACACCATATCTCTAAATAAAACGAAGCAGACATTAGGCTTCCCTTGGTTTGGGAATTAATATCTAGAAAATGAGGTGAAAGGTTAACTTTAAAGCCAAAAATAGAATTGTAAGCAGTGGCTAACTGGATGTGGAATGCCTAACCAGAAACAGCAGTGAAATCAAAATCCCTGTAGCTTTTTACAAGGAAGTGGAATATTTTAAAATGATATGCAGGTGAATGAGACCAAGCAGATAGCTTGAGAGCTAGCACTGCTGCAGTGGGAGTAATTGCTTCCTTCTGCGCTAGAGAATTCAATGAATTGATAGCAAGAAGATTTGCTTCATTGTGTGGGAAACCACAGAAGGAAGATATTCAGGTCGTTGTAACTATGCCAGTGTTCGCTATGGGTAGCAAAACAAGAAATAGATGTAGTATAATTGAATCAGGGTTTGAGGGCAGCTCGGATTATTGACTGCTTGAGCATTTTCAAATTGATTCATTTACAATATTGGAGCAGAATTAAGCCATTCGGCCCATCAAGTCTGTTCTGCCATTCCATCATGGCTGATTTATTATCCCTTTCAACCCCATTCTCCTGCCCTTTTCCTGTAACCTTTATTGCCCTGACTGTAGGCTGATGGAAAAGATCCTGAGAGGCAGGATTTGTGAACATTTGGAGAGGCATTATATGATTAGGAATAGTCAGCATGGCTTTGTCAAAGGCACGTCGTGCCTTATGAGCCTGATTTAATTTTTTTTTTGAGGATGTGACCAAACACTTTGATGATGGTAGAGCCATAGACGTAGAGTATATGGATTTCAGCAAGGCATTTGATAAGGTACCCCACGCAAGGCTTATTGAGAAAGTAAGGAGGCACGGGATCCAAGGGGACTTTGCTTTGTGGATCCAGAACTGGCTTGCGCACAGAACACAAAGAGCAGCTGCAGACGGGACATATTCTGCATGGAGGTCAGTGACCAGTGGTGTGCCTCAGGGATCTGTTCTGGGACCCCTACTCTTCGTTACAGCTATATAGGAGCCTGGTCAGACCCCACTTGGAGTATTGTGCTCAGTTCTGGTCACCTCACTACAGGAAGAATGTGGAAACCATAGAAAGGGTGCAGAGGAAATTTACAAGGATGTTGCCTGGATTGGGGAGCATGCCTTATGAGAATAGGTTGAATGAACTTGGCCTTGGAGCGAGGAGGATGAGAGGTGACCTGATAGAGGTGTATAAGATGATGAGAGGCATTGATCGTGTGGATAGTCAGAGGCTTTTTCCCATGGCTGAAATGGCTAGTACGAGAGGGTACAGTTTTAAGGTGCTGGGGAGTAGATACAGAGGAGATGTCAGGGGTAAGTTTTTTATGCAGAGAGTGGTGAGTGCGTGGAATGGGCTGCCAGCAATGATGGTGGAGGCAGATACAATAGGGTCTTTTAAGAGACTCCTGGTTAGGTACATGGAGCTTAGAAAAATAGAGGGCTATAGGTAAGCCTTGGTAATTTCTGAAGTACGTACATGTTCAGTACAGCATTGTGTGCTGTAGGGCCTGTATGGGCTGTAGGTTTTCGTGTTTCTATGACTAATCAAGAACCTATCAAACTCTATTTTAAGTATACCGAATGATTTGGCCCCCACAGCTGTCTGTGGCAATGAATTCCACAGATTCACTGCCCTCTGATCCCAGACTCCGCCACCACTGGAAGCATTCTCACCACGTTCACTCCATCCAGGCCCTTTAACCGTCCACAGGTTTCCTTGAGGTTTCAATAGGTCCAATATTCAATAGATCTTAACGAGTTGGTCTACATTCCATCAAGATTGTAAGAATTATCATATGATAAGAAGATAGATGGAGAGCAGGTAGTTTCGATGAAGTAGAGAGGCTACAGAAGGACTTAGATTAAGAGAATAGGCAAAGAAGTGGCAGAAGGAATAGTGTTGGGAAGTGTTCGGTCATACACTTCAGTAAAAAGAATGAAAGTGCAGACTATTTTCTAAATGGAGAGAAAATTCAAAAATATGAGGTGCAAAGGGACTTGGAAGTCCTCTTATAAGACTTTATGATTAAGAATTCCAAAATCAAACATGAGCAACCATGACAAGACAAAAATTATATGACAAGTAAAGTGAGTAAGCTGTCCTCTAAATGCTTGGTCTCTACATACTTGCCAATCAACTGATTGGTCATCATTTAGAAAACTCAGTTGTGACATAGGAAGGAAGGGGTTCCTGTCGCTGATTGGTTGCGGGGAGAATTCAGTGCATTGTGGTCTGGAATTTTGCCCGTATTAGCTTATAAATAGGATTGAGGTCTACGTGGTCTTTGGACTTACTGGCATCTCTCAAACTGCTTGGCACAAAAGGGTCACACTCAAAATGTGGAGAAACTCAGCAGGCCAGGCAGCATCTATGGGAAAGAGTAAACAGTTGATGTTTTGGGCTGAGACCCTTCATCAGGACTGGAAAGGAAGAGGGAAGGAGTCAGACTATGAAGGTGGGGGGGGAGCAGGGGAGGAAGAAGTGCAAGGTGGCAGGTGGTAGGTGAAACTGGGGAGGGCGGGGAGTGAAGTAAAGACCAGGGAAGTTGATTGGTGAAAGAGATAAATGGCTGGAGAAGGAGGAATCTGATAGGAAAGGACAGAAGACCATGGGAAGGGAGAGGAGCACCAGGTGGAGGTAATGGGCAGGTAAGAAGGGAAGATGTAAGAGGGAAACAAGAAGGGAAACAAAAGGGTTTCTTTGGTTTGATTGATCCAGCAATAATCCTCAGCGGGGGCGGCTTAGGTTTGCTTTTAAGAGTAATAAGATCATAAGACATGAGAGCAGAATTAAGCCAGTTGGCTCAATAAGTCTGTTCCACCATTCCATCATGGCTGATTTATTATCCCTCTCAAACCCATTCTCCTGCATTCTCCATGTAAGCTTTGATACTCTTACTAATCAAGAATTTAACAAACTCTGTTTTAAATATACTCAATGACTTGGTCTCTACAGCTTTCTGTGGCAATGAATTCCACAGTTTCAAAACCCTCCGGTTTAAGAAGTTCTTCCTCATCTCTGTTCTAAACAGACTTTGCTCGATTCTGCGGTTGGGTTCTAAGGTCCTAATGTTCCACAGGTTTTATGAGATCCCCTCTTATTCTTCTAAGCTCCAGCAAATAAAGTCCTAGAGCCTTCAAACACTCATCATACATTAACCCTTTTATTCCCTTTTATCATTGTGTGTTGGCCTTCATTAGTTGGGTTTGGAATCAAAGAGCCTCTAGGTATTGTTGCAGTTCTATAAAACTCTGGTTAGACTACACTTGGAGTATTGTGATCACCTCTAGTCGTCACATTATAGGAAGGATGTGGAACCTCTAGAGAGAATGCAGAGGGTTTTGTAAAAGGATGCTGCCTGGACTAGAGAGATGTCTTCTGAGGATAGGTTGAGCCAGTTCGGGATTTTCCTTTTGGAGCAAAGTCGGATGAGAGGTAACATGATAGAGGTGTACAAGATGATAAGATGTACTGATAAAGCCAACAACTTTTTCCAGAAATGACTAAAATGAGAGGACATAACCTTAAAGTGTATTGCATATTATAGTGCAAATTCACAAATCGTATCATACTGAAAATTCAATTTTTATTTCTCATTTAAATTAGAATGCCTGGCCAGGAAAAACAACAATTTAATTTCTAGGCCATTTATAACTTGTGATTAAGATTTATATATTATCTTAAGATGAAAACAGAATTAATCAAACCTTTGTGTTTTAAGCTCTCTGAAGTCAATGTAGAGAATTCACTAAAAATTCCACCAATTTCCTGAACATTTAATTTTACTGCTGAGAGCTATAGTTGCTATTGTTAAATTTGGTTTCTATCAACTACACTAAAATTTCAGTAATTTGCTCTAATTATTTATGCCCTGCTTATTTTATTAAATTGGACAACCACTGTAGCTTTTGTTGTTTTATTTGAATAAAATAATTCTTAGCAGTAACATAAAATTATGCCACATTTTTGAGTCCTTCTAAGTGTGCGAGAGTTAAAGGCAAATTTTCACAGTACGACATCTTACTCATGTTAATCGTAAAAACACATCTGGTTCACTAATACCCTTCAGGGAAAGAAATCTGGCATCTTTACCCAGTGTGGCCTACATGTGACTCCAAACCCAGCAATGGTAATCCTTACCCAATCTGGCCTATCTGTGAGTCCAGAGCTGGCAACACTCAACTCCTTCCTCAGTTATGAGGCTACCAGAGATGGAAAACAAATGGAGGCATTTCTAGTGATACCACATCCCAGGCAAGTAAATAATCACTTGAATATTAATAAAAAAGAAAAAAAAAGGTAGAAAGGAAGAAAGGGTAAAAGAGAGAAAAAGAGAAATAGTTAAGTAAAAATATAAACGAATAAAAAAACAGGATTCTCTGAGTCAGTTTTTGCAGGAAGATTTGCCAACTAAATTGCACCACTTAAATGCAAAGCCCAGATCTTCATACTGTATTTCACTACATAACCCTCATGTTTACTTTTTGCAACGAGGCATGAACATAATATAACCAAAGCGTGCTGGTCAAATGCTCCTTGCTTATCTAAGAACTATTTTCAAAAGGGAAAACGTGCTGGCAATGTTTAAAATTTCCTCAGTTTAAAAAAAAATTGTACCCATTGTATTTCTGTGGTTCCACTGAGGCACTAAAGTTAATTACCTGCTGCTCAAGAGTTATCTGGACTGCTTGAAGATCACCGCATGATCACCGCTGTTCTGCTTGAAGCCCGGCAAAGCTTCTAGAATTCAATACTAAGTGGTTAAGTCTGAAAGTGTGATTGTTCTGTAAATCTAATCATTGTTCCTTGCTGTCCAGTTGAGAGTTATAAACGAGCTGTAAGAGCTCTCTTGTTGAGTCTTTAATGTTGGAATTTCACACCACCGCTAATTCTGGGGTTAGTAAATAACCGCACACTGGTGCTGCTACAATTTCTGTTGAGTCTAATGGTAAATTATAGTGCTGCTAATTTTAAGCTTTCTCAAAGATTTCAGTAAAGCATAAAATGGACGGGTACAGTTGTTGTACTACATTCATATGAGCATCGAAACACGCTTGACAGTGTAATTACAGACTTTGTCCTTCCAAACTTGAGTTTTATCTCAAGAATGCGTTTTGAGCTGCATAAAATGAGGGTGCTGCACTACTGGTAATTACAGGCCTGATCCATTTTGTGGTAATGGTGGGCAAAATTTGATATGCTGGATTAAGAAAATTATACAACATTGAGAACATTGATTTAAATGGCTTCTCTTCTGCAGCCTATCCCTAACACTACAAAACAACAGGGGCATTACTTATGTTGTGTCCTAATGAGCAGCAGACGTGGTCAGCATCTGGACCAGGTTCAGGAACAGTTATTATCCCTCAAACATTAGGCTCCTGCACCAGTGTGGATAAGCTTACTCACCTCAGCAATGAGCTGATCCCACAACCCAAGGACTCTACAACTCAAGTTCACAGTGCTATTTATTTATTTGTTTGTTTGTTTGTTTGTTTGCTCTCTTTTTTGTATTTGCAGTTTGTCTTCTTTTGCACATTGGTTTTCAGTCTTTTATTTGTGTAGTTTTCCAGTGTTTTTCTGTGGTACTTCTCTGTTCTACTGTCAATGCTTGCAAGAAAGATGTACCATTTGGTAGGTTAATTGGTCATTGTAAATTGCCCTGTGATTGGGCTAGAATTAAATCGGGAGATTGCTGGGTGGCGCGGCTTGAAGTGCTAACAACCAATAAAAAATGTGATATATATATATATATATATATATATATATATATATATATATATATACACACACACATCAATAATAAATTTACTTTGAAGTTCGATAAAATTACTGCTCTGAAGAATATCACCTCAAATGTCAAAATACTTCATTTTGTGTTGGATGTAGAAGGATTTTTATTTCCATGTAAAATTTGCATATTTTAATTCCCTTTAAATCTTCACTGCAAACATTTAAAATATACTGAATATTAACTCAGAAATTATTCAATATACTTTAGATTTCAAGTGCCTGGGTGTCATGATCTCTGAGGATCTAACCTGGTCCCAACATATCAATGTAGTTATAAACAAGGCAAGACAGCAGCCATACTTCATTAGGAGTCTGAAGAGATTTGGTATGTCAACAAATACACTCAAAAACTTCTATAGTTATACCCTGGAGAGCATTTTACCCTGGGTACATCACTGTCTGGTATGGGGGAAGCTACTGCACAGGACAGAACAAAGCTGCAGAGGATTGTAAATTTAGTCGACTCCATCTTGGGTACTAGCCCACAAAGTACCCAGCACATCTTCAAGGACCGATGTCTCAGAAAGGCAGCATCCATTACTAAGGACCTCCAGCACCCAGGGCATGCCCTTTTCTCACTGGTACCATCAGGTAGGAGGTACAGAAGCCTGAAGGCACACACTCAGCAATTCAGAAACAGCTTCTTCCCCTCTGCCACCCGATTCCTAAATGGACATTGAACCCTTGGAGACTACCTCACTTTTTAAATATATAGTATTTCTGTTTTATGCACAAATTTTAATCTATTCAATATATGTATACCATAATTGTTTGTTATTTATTATTATTTTATTTTGTGTTTTTTCTATATTATGTATTGCATTGTACTGCTGCTAAGTTAACAAATTTCACCTGATCCTGATTCCCTGTCACAGTTACCTATTTATTTATTTAGAGATAAAGACTCCCAACAAGCCTCAGCACCCAGCAACCCAACTATCTAACCCTAACCTCATCATGGGACAACTTACAATGAGCAATTCACCTACTAACGTGTATATCTTTGGAATACGGGAGGTAACTGGAACACCCAGAGGAAACCCAAATGAGCACAGGAAAATGTATAAACTCCTTACAGAAGGCATCAGAACCGAACTCTGAACTATGACACCCTGAGCTGTAATAGTGTCATTATACAGAAATGACATGCAGCTCACTTCTATTGTGCAACTTTTAAAATACAGAAAATAATAAATAAAGACTCCAACTCAATACAAATCCCATGTAGGCATATATTTAATATCAATATAACACCTTGCTGAATGATTGAGAGAGTACAAACATTTATATAATTATGTTTTTACATGCAAAATGTGTTTTCCTGTGAAGCCATTGAGATGCTATTCAAACTAGAGATTAAAGTGTGATAGGATGAGGCACATCCCTAGTAGATCAATTATTCCACTTAAATGAACTGTGGATTCAAAGAAACAAGAAGCAAGTTGAAATGCCACGTAAGCTTGTCCTGAAATTTTAAAACTCCACAAGGGGGCACAAGAAACTGTATGAGAATGTCAAAAATATAGTTATTCGTCTTACATTTATACAAGATATTATTTCACATATTTCTACCCTACGTTTGAGATTATTTAAAAGTGGTGCTTGTAAATTTTTTTATAATCCCCTTGGATAATTTCGACAGAATTATGAACACAAAGCTTTATGATAATTAGCTCCACGCAATCAAAATAATTTGTATTCGCACTCGACTCATTGAATCAGAGAATACAATGATACACTTTCATATCCTACGATATACAACTGTTAGTAAATTTATTCCCTTAATGAGACTGGGCCATAAATTAACCCGTTAGAAGTGGAAAGCCGTAGGTAGTTAAGTTGTTTGGATACTGAAACTGGGAAAGAGGAGTTACGATGCCGGCCCTGAAGATGCATTCTCATTAAAGTCTCCTGGTGTGGGAACAAGAGTGGATGACGGGAATGAGAGAGAAAAGAGTGAAAATACAAACATGACGAGGAAGGACAGAAAGGAAAAAAGGAAAAAAACACACACAGAGGCCTGGGACCACTTAGCTGTACCTCTAGGTAGAAAGATCAAAGAATAGAACTCATGAAACCATGGAGATGGCTCCAGGCAGGCCTTTGGCACCATTCCAACTGAGCATAAAAAAATCTGGTTAGAGGAAATAATTTGGTGGGAGAGCAGAGAAGCGCAAGAAAGTTCACAAAACTGACTAAAAATCAAAAGCAATGTAACCCATTGTAGAAGACCTGAATATGCAGGGCACTGCACTCCACAGGTATGAAAAGCTTACACTGTTGGAAAAGTACAAATGTTGGAAATCTAGAGCAATACACACAAAATGCTGTAGGAACTCATCAGGTCAGGCAGCATCTACGGAGGTGGATAATCAGTCGACGTTTCAAGACGGGATCTTTCAACCGGAACAAAACTCTTTATTCCACCTCCATAGATGCTGCAAGACTTGTTGGGTTCCTCCAGCATTTTGCGTGTGTTACTGCTGGACAGGTGTTTTGTGGAGCGTATGTTGTTAGAGGTAAATATTTTAAGTGCTACATCACATCATTCTACAATTGAAAGGATTCTTTCTCAGTCCATTGTCAGCAGGATATTTCTAAATGCAGTACAATGAGAAAGCTTCAGTCAGAGAAGAGAAAAAAAACTTTATAAGCCACATCAGTGAAGGCTGTAAATTAACTGGCACCTGGTGCAGTACTGAAATAAATCTAAAGGTGGTGTCTGAGCACATGTAAAATATTACAACGCATAAAGTGTGAGGCCCTCTGCCTGCAAACTCCCTCCTTTTAAACTGAGGAAAGCAAACTGGCATTTAAAAATCAAATCTCAGTAATATACAGGGAAAAGGCCTTTATGGAATTTACAGCTTTTCTTATTCCATTTTACTTATTTCTTTTTATTTGCGCAAAATGTCTTTTTTTTTGCACATCGGTTGTTGGCCAGTCTTTATTTATGTATAATTCTATTGTATTTCTTTATTTTCTTGTAAATGCCTGCAAGAAAATGATTCTCAAAGTAAGTATATGGTAACATTTATGTACTTTGATAATAATGTCCTATTTGCATTGCTACTGTCACCATACAGGACACTGACAGATTGACAGGATACTGTCAATCCTTGACAGTATTGTTCCATACAGGAACAAAATTGTCAAAAGCAACATTAAACATAAAAACATGTCAAGGAATTAATTTCCAAATTTAACATCTGAACTGCACCATACTGTCACCATATTGCTACTGTCCTGAACTGTTTCAGGAACAGCTTCTTCCCCTCCGATATCAGATTGCTGAACGGACAATGAACCCAGCTGCACTACCTCACTATTTTTCACTCTCTTTTTACACTTACTTAATTTAATTTTTATATTTTCTTAGTTTACAGTTTTTAAAAATATGATTATGTATTGTACTGTTGCCATGCCACAAAACAACAAATTTCATGATATATGCTGGTGATATGAACCCTGACTTTGAAATTGACATTGAACTTTGAAGGTCATCAAGTGAGATTCAAAACGCGACCTTCATTCACTCTTCCCAAACTTTAATCTCTTAGAACTATGCAGAAAAATTAAGAGATGCAATACAATACAATGACTGGCTGGTGGCGCATTGACATCAACGCCGGACCCCGGAGTGGAGTTCGCATCCAGTCAGGCTGCTCCCAGACACGCTTTCCATCCGTGCCAGGTTGAGTGTCGAGCTCGTAACTCGGCCTCGTAAAAAAAAAACTGCGCCGTGAGAAGGACGTGGGGGAACCACTCACAGAATCTTTCCTCCAAGACAACCACTTGAAAAAAAAAGTGGTCGCCGAGGCGCTGGCAGAGTATGGCACACAAAAAAAAATACAATAAAACCATGCCTCTTGAAAATCCCTGTCCAAAGTTCTGTCCACAAGTAAAACCCATCTTTGGATTCCAGTTGGCAAAAAGCTTTTAAATGAAATGCATTTTTGGCTGTTTTTGCTCATTTGTAGCAGACTTCAAGGAAGCAATGAAACAGCATTTCTGTTAGGTAAACACCATTAGGATTATGTTTTTAAATTTAAAAAAAAGAATCAGTCTTTTTACACACTGTTTTTACATTTAAAAACTGTGATTTAATGTCTCTTCAGAAACATACAGGGTATTATATGCTCCTTCAATGGTGAAAGTACTAACTAATACCAAAATTTGTTAAAATGCTCTAATTACCCTCTTCACTCAAATAGCCGTACAACCAGTGTATTATGAATTCCAGTGAGTGAAGAATTTTTCTGCACAGTTTAACTCTCACAAATGTTCCCTGGAGTCGACATTTTTGGAATTCAGCAGCTGGGTTTCCATTACTTCATTCCACAAGAGTTCTGACTTCTCAAGGTCTGGTCGAGGAAATGCAGGTCCAAATCACTTGACTAATCTGCCACTGACCCAGTTTTAACCCTTTGTATCACAGATTTCAACAGTTTTTGAGAAATAAGACCGTAAGACATAGGAGCAGAATTAAGCTATTCAGCCCATTAAGTCTGCTCCGCCATTCCATCATGGCTGATTTATTATCCCTCTCAACCCCATTCTTCTGCCATTTCTCCATAATCTCTTACGCCCTTACTAATCAAGAACCTATCAAACTCTGCATCAAATGACCTGACCTCAACATTGTCTGTGGCGATGAATTGCAGAGATTCACTCAACTCCAGCTGAAGAAATTCCTCCTTATCTCCGTTCTAGATAGATGTCTTTCTATTCTGAGGCTGTGTCTTCTGGTCCTAGACTCCCCCACAACAGGTAACATCCTCTCCACATCCACTCTCTCTAGGCTTTGCACTAATCAGCAGGATTCAATGAGATCACCTCATTTATTTTAGTTTAGAGCTACAGCACAGAACAGCCCCTTTTAGCCCATTGAGCTGCACTACCCAGTAACCCACCAAGCTTATTTGCAGGACAATTCACAAGTATAGGGCCAGAGCTATCAAACACCCCTCGTACTTTAACCCACACAAAATGCTGGAGTCCCGGAGCGTCGACTGTACTCTTCTCCATAAATGTTGCCTGCCCTGCTGAGTTCTCCAACATTTTATATGTGTCGCCTTGGGTTTCCAGCATCTGCAGACTTCCTCTTGCTTGTCATACTTTAACCCTTTCATTCTTGGAATCATTCTCATAAATCCCCTCACTCAAAGTCTGCTTACAACTTTACAACCTGACACTTGCTTTTTTCCCCCCAGTTAAAACATGAGATTTTTGAACTGTGTTTATTTTAATAATAAATAAAAACACAGGAAAGAAAATCATAAACACAATCAACACGTTTATACCAGAAAACACTGATTAATCTAATTTGTGAAAAAGGTTCCAACTCCAACCTACATAATTATGATATTCAAGTCTATTTTTTGCCCCTCTTGCTGAATGGATAACTTCACTCATCGCAACACTGAACTGATTCCACATTCTATGGACTCACTTCAAGGACTCTACAACTCATCTTCTCATTGTTATTTGGTTATTTCTTTGTTTATTTTTTGATATTTGTACAGTTTGTCTTCTTTTGCACAACGATGGTTTGTCAGTCTTTGTTTGTGTGTAGTTTTTCATTGATCCTATTGTATTTCTTTGTTCTACTGCTTATGCCTGTAAGGAAGTGAATCTCAGAACAGGGTATGATAACATATAGACACTTGGATAAGGAATTCACTTTGAACTTTGAATGACAACTAAGTGGCAAAACCATACATCCAATCCCTATACAAAAACACTATGGGAATCCAAACTCCAGCCAACAAAGTATATCTGAAGCACAGTACCACCGTGATTTGAAGACATGATAGCCAATTTGGACACAGCATTTCCTCAAACACCAATGACTGCTCTTTATTCGTAGCAAGATGTGTGTGTCCCTGGCAGGAACAGATTAAGTTACCCATCTCCAGCTGCCCTCAACAAGACGGTGATCTATCTGGTGAAGGTACAGTGGCAGTTCCAGGATTTATTCCCTAGAATGTAGAAGATTGAGGGGGTTTTGACAGAGGTATACACAATTATGAGGGGACAGATAAGGTAAACACAAGCAGGCTTTTTCCACCGAGGTTGGGCGAGACTAGAACTCGAGGTCATGGGTTTGGGGTGAAAGGCAAAATATTTAAGGGGAACATGAGGAGGAACATCTTCACTCATGAGAGCGTGGATCGAGCTGCAAGAGGAAATGGTAGATGCGGGGTTGATTTCAATAGTTAAGAGAAATTTGGATAGGTACATTGATGACAGGGATATGGAGGGCTATGGTCCAGGTCCAGGTCAATGGGACTAGGCAAAATAATAGCTTGGCATGAATTAGATGGAAGAAGGGCCTGTTTCTGTGCTGTACTGTTCTATGACTCTATTGAAACCCAGTGAAAAGGAGTGTATTAAAGAGCATAGAACAGAGAACATTACAGCACAGGAACAAACATATATCATGCAATGCTGTCATCAAAAGAAGTTACGAATGGTACACGCTGCAACTTAAGTACACAAGTGTGGAGGGAATAAACATTTAGGGTGGGAGAGGGCATGCCGAACAAGTTTCCCAAGTTGTATTTATCCAGTTAATTGTGAAGCTGTGACCTGTGCTTTCTGGACAAATTTAGGTATTGGAAGATACCTTTAACTTCCAGTGTAGATTCCTAATATAATGGCACATCCATTCATCCCTCCTCACCTCTGCTCCTTCAGCCAAAGTGGAATTTTCCGGTGGCAAAACTATGTTAATTCCGATCCCCATCCCTGTTCCGCCATGTGGGTCCATGGTCTCCTCCCTTGCCATGATGAGGCCACATTCTAGGTGGAGGGGCAACACATTATCTTCCATCTTGGTGGCCTCCAACTTGATGACATCAACATCGATTTCTCCTTCCAGTAATTTTTATTCTCTTTTAATTCCTCTCCCACGTCCTTTTTTCTTCTATTCCCTAGTCTGGCCTCTCACCTCCTCCCTCTGGTACACATCCTCCATCCCTTTCTCCCATGATCCACACACTCCTTTCCTATCAGGTTTCCTCTTCTGCAGTCCTTTACTTATCCCACCCACCTGGCTTCACCTATCAACTTCTAGCTACTCTCCTTCACCTTCCTTGTTTGGAAAAACAGATTTTAAAGGAAATATGGTCCTCTCTGTGATCCCTGCTGGAGAAGGTTTTAGCATAACCTGAACATATGAATGGGAGATTTGTTTTACCAACTCATTCTACAATTGCTTCAGTATAGGACATGTCACAGTACTGCTCCTTTGGCCTATGGTGTTGTGCCAACATTTTAAACTTCCTCAAGATCAGTCTCACCCTTCCCCCCCCCCCACACAGCCCTACACAAGGACACTGTCATTGAATATATTCATAGAACAGTACAAGACCTTCAGCCACAATGTTGTGCTGATCTATTAACCCACTCTGTGATCAATCTCACATTTCCCTCTCACATAGTTCTCCGTTTCTCTTTCACCCATGTGTCTATCTGTGTCCCTAATGAGTCTGCCTCTACTGCTACCCCTGGTAGCACATTCCATGCACTCACTATTCTGCAATAAATGTTGGATAATTTCAGTAACATGGCAAGAAGGTTCTCTGTTTCAGTCCTGAGATTAATAGGAGGAATTGTGTGATAACTAAAAAAGGCCAAACAAGAGGTGAAAACCTGTTGTTGCCTTGAGCAACACAACCACTAAGTGATGTTCCCTAGTCAGCTCAGATCGGAACTTGCCTTCCGTGGTCCCAAATACAATTATGTTTTTCTGTGGTCTTATTTAAACACCCATGTGAACAAGAGCTTTAGTCTTTGGTCACTGGGAATAAATCCAAGAGCCTTTGCAGTTCTGACGTAAACCAATGACATCGAGCCACTGAAACAATTAATGTCTTGCTTACAGCGCTACACCCTTCACAGTAACCTTGATCAGTGAGGACGCATTCAAAACCCTGCCAAACTACCCTGACAGCAAAGTAAAACGACATTCATCATGCACTCTAATTTTTAAATGAGAATAAGAACCTCATTGTAGAAATGGTGAAATGTTTGAAATCCAAGAGTAGTCACATATTTGAAGGATGAAATGTAGTTGGATTTGATTACTGAAACCTGTTACTAAAAGAAAAGAAGATTTATTTATCACATGTATATCGAAATGATGAAGGGCCTTGGTGAGAAGTGTCTTTATTCCTCTCCACAGATGCTGCCTGACCTGCTGAGTTCCTCCAGCATTTTCAAGATTCAAGATCTTTTAATGTCATTTCCAGTACGCAAGTGTAAAGGAAAACAAAATAATTGTTACACTAGATTCAATGCAGCAAAATAACCACAATAAGATAATAAATACAACAAAAATAAAAAAAGTAAACATATAAAGGGAACCTTCTCCATGAAGGAAATCCACTGTGGCATCCCAGATTAAGACTCATAGTGATCAGCAAATGGCAAAGGGGGCAAGACTCTGAGGTCTGGAAGCCGCTTGGAGTATATGGATCCCAGATCCCAGAATAGCCATCAACAGGCAACTCCCCAGGGCATTATCATAATCGACTCGAGACATCGCATTACCACTGCTATGTAACAGCAAGTTAACACAACCCATTCTCCCAGTTTTTTAAAGATTAGCTTTATTTGTTGGGGCTACAATAGCACAGTGGCTAGCACAATGCTATTACAGTCCTGGGTGTTCTGGAGTTCAGAGTTCAGTTCAGGCGCTGTCCATAAGGAGTCCGTACATCTTCCCTGTGGAATGCATTGGTTTTCCGTTGCTGCTTCAGTTTCTTCCCACAGTCCAAAGGTGTATCAGGTAGGTTAACTGGTCATTGTAAATTGTCCTGTGATTAGGTTAACGTTCATCAGGAATTGCTGAAGAGACAGAGGGGCCTACTCTGCATTGTATTATTAAATTAAAAAAACAAATTTCACAACATATTCTGATTCTTATTCTACACGTACAACAAAAAATAAAAACACGCTGTGAAATGTATCGTTTACGTCAAAACAAATCAGCAAGAATTTTGTTGGAGGTAGCTTGCAAGTATAACCATAGTTCCATGTCAATTTAGCATGCCCACAACTTAACAACTGTAACTGTGTGTCTTTGGA
The DNA here is from genome assembly GCF_030144855.1 of Hypanus sabinus. Lineage (NCBI taxonomy): Eukaryota > Metazoa > Chordata > Chondrichthyes > Myliobatiformes > Dasyatidae > Hypanus > Hypanus sabinus. The sequence continues at coordinate 99,191,318 of NC_082719.1, read as the reverse complement.
CAGTGGGAGGAAACCCACGCGGTCAAGAGGAGAATGTAGAAACTCCTTACAGACAGCGACAGGGTCAAACACTAAACAGTCATCGTTGGCTCTGTGAAGTGCTACACTACCGTGTCATCCACATACGGCTAATTTTCAATGGTATCTTTATTATTTATTTACTAATCAAACCATTTATGCTTCACTATTTTAGTTCCTCCCATCTCTGAAGTTTTCAGACATCTTTGCAGAAACCGAACAACAGAGTTTTTCATGTGCAGTGAAAGTACAGGCAATACGGTATTAGAATTGGTCTTTGTTTACTGAACATCTTGCCAGAATCAGATGGCAACACTGAAAGGTAATCTTCCAGGGAGCAATCTTCACCAAATGGAAACAGAGCAAGCCCCAGAAATAAATGCTGAAAATATTCATTTGCAGTGATTATGTTCAATTTATGAAAAGTAGTTTGCCATAAATGGTTACAGATTTACTCCTTTACCTTCTGCAAAGATTAAATAAGTTTCAGGAAATCACAATTGTTATTTAGATCTTATGATTATAAATATTTAAATCTTATATTAAATACCTACAAGTTTTGCAAAAGGAAAGGGATGGTAACTCAGGTATCACTGGTATATATCATGTAATCTATTGTTTTGTGGCAACAGTACATTGCAATGCATAATAATAAAAACTACAAATTCCTATATACTTTTTTCCCATGAAGACACAACTCTCGCCTATGGCTCCAAGTAGCAGTCTGCATGAGAAAGTGGCCGCACGCCAGTACACTACTTCAACAGGCAGGCTAAACCGAGTGAGGGTAGCCAGTGGGGACCTTACCCAGTGAGATAAGGACCTAGCTTGTGAATTCAGCTCAGATGGACTGGGTGGATGAGATCTCGAGTAAGATTCAAATGGCCAGGAAGGCGGCACTGCAAGGATGCCTATGACTTTTCCTGTGCCTTGAGAGGTCATGGGTATCCGCTACAAGCAAGAAAGATTCAGTCTGTGATGTCTGCTATTACAACTGGACGTGGACTCCTGAGGTTGAGAGAGAGTGGACCTGCTCCAGTGCAACGGCATTTCCACTTTAAGAAACTCTCCTCCACAAGGTTCCTGTCATCATCGGACATGATGGACAACCACCACAGAGAAGGAAGCTGGATTGAATATCCAGAGGAAGGAATAGCAGTATGCTTTTTTTCATAGAAGTTAATTACATAAGGAGGGGGAAGCCCGATTAGGATACAGTGACCTTGTATGCAGTAAACGTTATAGTTAATGCAGCGTAATGAAAATTAGTGATATTGATTTTGTATCACTAGTGATTAATGAAAGTGATACTGATATTGAAAAAAAATTGCACTTGGTTCTTGTTGCCTCCTGATAGAACAGACGTGGAAGCTTTAGAGAAGGTGCAGAGGGAATTTACCAGTATACTGTCTAGATTTGAGGTTGAGCAAGCTAGGGCTTTTCTCTTCAGAGGGAAGGATAACGAGAGGAGACTTGATAAAGGTATATAAGATGATAAAAGACATGGAGTTGACAGCCTGAGAATTTTTCCAAGGGCGTGAAAGGCTAATTCGGGGGTGGGGGGGATTTACTTTTAAGATGATTGGAGGATAGTATAGGTGCATGTTAATTTGGCCAGTGGTGTGGTGGCATCTGCATTGGCCTTTGTGGCAAGTGCCCAGGGTTCGAATCCGGCCGGCTGCTTGCTCCTTGCACGCTTTCCATCTGTGCTGGGTTGAGCAGTCAGCTAGCAACCCGGCCTCATAAAAACAGAATAAAATGCTAAAGAAACAGCAAGGTTGCCGCCTGATGTGTCACAAAGCGCAGAAAGGGACAACAATAGGTGCAGGTTCGAGATAGCTTTTTTTCACATGGAGGTGTGTGTAACAGGGTGGTGACAGATACATTAGACTCTGAGGCACATGGATGAAATAATAGTGGAGGTATATGTGGGAGGGAAAGGTTAGGTTGATCTTAGGTTGGTTAAAAGATTGTTGCAACATCGTGGGCTGAAGGAACTGTACTGTACCGTTCTTTGTTCTATGTTCTAAAGTGGTAACAATTACTTCCTGCAAACTCTGACCATTCACCACAAAAGATTTACATATTTTAAGCTAATTTCTGCTTCTGTTCGGACCCATGCTTAGCTCTCTGAGACATTAAGCTCATATAAGCTGTTTCTTCAAATGGCAAATGATTTTTCTCAGCTGTTTATTGAAAATAAAAGGCACGGTATATTAACATTATTAAAGCAACATTGTGAGGAGGGACACTTTTCGAGCTATCCATTGCACATCCCATTCTTGGAAAGGACGTAATGTTTAGATACACGCTAGGATGCGTAGGGACCCATCATCAGTGATGTAACCTGGGGTCATTTCAGGACTTTCAACATCAGGCACTCTCAGCCATGGCACTTAATTCACAAAACTCAGGGAAATTTATACCTCAAAAAATCAACTCAGCTTTTTGCAGCGCAGTGAAGAGACAGATCTCTCCACTGGAAGTACAAGCCTAACAGGCCACAGTACTGATGAAGGGGCTCAATCTGAAATGTCAACCACTTTTCTTCCCTCCTAGATGCTGCCTGGCCTACTAAATTCTGCTAGCATTTGTGCGTGTTGCTCACAGATTACCTGGTGCCCTCTCAAATTAGTTTGTGGATTAATGTACACCAGAGCTTCTTAAATTTTAGATTAATGGTCTTTGATCACATTGTGGATTCATGCTCATCTTAATTACAAACTTTCTTTTCACAGCCAAAGTCCAATGCACTACAGCAAGGACTGAACATTAATAAATTTGGCAGGATTTCACTCACGTCCTTCTGAATTTAGTTTGATTGATAAACCCAAGGAGAAGATCTAAGAACAAAATGCCAGAACCATTTTAAGAAAACAATAGGTGAAATGATAATAGAATCAGGGACACTTGCAGAAGATAATAAACACAAGAGATTCTGCAGATGTTGGAAATCTAAAACAACACACACAAAATGCTGGTGGAACTCAGCAGGTCTAGCAGCAATTAAGGAAAGGAATAAACAGTTGATATTTCAGGCCACGATCCTTCATCTGACTTGCAGAAGAGCTTTATTCTGATGCTATAATGTTCTGCAATTTCCTATCATTTATCTTACGAACAATCAAAATGGCGGCTTAACAAGAACAATTAGAGGTCCATTTAGGGTGTGTTAGCATGTTAATTAAGATCAACCTTAAGGCCATTTCCATATCTGCATTAGGTTCTCCTTCTCCAATGTAATAATACAGAAAACATCTTCATTAGAGAAATGTCCTAATTGTATAAGGCAAACACATCAGTCACAGTCGGAAACAGCTTTAACTTTGCAGTTCAAAATGTGTCAGTTTTGACAACACGTAAAGCAGGCATTTTTCGAACTCTGTCACAATTATCATTGCAGATCTTACCATGGCAACAATCATTCTGTCAGTGGCATCTGCACCAGACTTCAGAGCGAGAGGTCCCAGGTTCAAATCTGGACGGCTCCTTGCACGAGTGCTACTCGTGCTGGGTTGAGGGACAAGCTAGCAACTTGGCCTCGTAAAACAGATAAACGCTAAAGAAATGGCAAGGCGCCGCCTGATGCTCCAAATTGGCATGGGATGGAACAATAATTCTGCAATGATTTCCAGCCATATCAGTACCATTTCATTTGATATGCAACCAAAAGTCATTGTGCTAATGTCAACTGGGGATTGTGGGTTTTGAATTCAACCCCACGGCAACTTCTGTGGCTCAGTCTTTCAATCCTCCCATCTACCAGTTTCCAAACTTTGGAGTGAGAGTGAGGGAGGGGGAGAGGGGAAGGGAGAGGGGGAGGGGGAGGGGGAGGGTAGGGGGAGAGGGAGGGGAGGGGGAGAGGGAGGGGGAGAGGGAGGGGGAGGGGGAGAGGGAGAGAACGTGGGTGTGTGGCGTGTGGCCCAGCAATCTGAAGGTCGCTAGTTTGAGCCTCAGCTGAGGCAACATGTTGTGTCCTTGAACAAGGCACTTAACCACACATTGCTCTGTGATGACACTGATGCCAAGCTGTATGGGTCCTAATGCCCTTCCCTTGGACAACCGGTGACGTGGAGAGGGGAGATTTGCAGCATGGGCAACTGCAGGTCTCTTTGCTCAGGCCTCAGTCATCATCGAAAATTGATGGACAGCCGAAGAAGAGAGAGAGAGAGTGTGTGTGTGTGTGTGTGTGTGTGTGTGTGTGTGTGTGTGTGTGTGTGTGTGTGTGTGTGTGTGTGTGTGTGTGTGTATGTGTGTGTGTGTGTGTGTGTGTGTGTGTGTGTGTGTGTGTGTGTGTGTGTATACACGCGCACATGTATCATATGTGTTGGTCGTACATTCAGGATTCAAGATTGTATAATGTCATTTCCAGTACACAAGTGTAAATGAGAACAAAATAATTGTTACTCCGTATCCAATGCAGGACAATAAGGTAAGGAACACAATAATCAAAAAAAGCACAATATAAATACATAAGATATTTATATACAGAGATTGACTGGATGTCCATAAAGGGGCACTCTAGGCACAGAAATGTCTGTACATTTGGTGACTGACAGGAAATGATAAAGTCGTGGTGGTTGGGGGTGTGGAGGGGTGGGTTAGTGGGTGAAGGTGTTGATCGGCCTTACTGCTGGGGGAAAGTAGCAGTTTTTAACATGGTGATCTGATAAGAAATGACAATATATATCCTTACCACACTTCATCCATTGTTATCAAGTGGACTACAATGACCCATTTTTACCTCTAAAATGTCTGCTTTTGCTTGACAAAAATCATAAATAAAACAGTTGTTGGGTTTTTTTCTGTCTGTCACTCTCTGCCCTTTGAATAAACCATGCTTAAAATTTCTGCACAGTTCATGTATCAGTGTTCCAAGCAACACTGGGAGAAGAGCAAACATCCTTTACAAAGATGACATCAGAAGTGGGTGGATGCAACTCTTAGGAGAAACTGAATCGAAGTTGGCTCTTCTCTCTACGAAAGTGATATGCAGACTGCCTATTAAAGATCATTAAATCTACATTTGGGTTTGATGGAAGAGAAACATAAATTTATTATCAAAATATGCATATAATACTCTGTAAAAAACGTAGGTATGTGTGTATGTGTATGTGTGTGTGTATATATATATATATATATATATAGCTAAACTATAAGACTTTTATGCAGTACTGTATTTGTCAATGTGGAGGTCCATAAGACCATAAGACATAGGAACAAAATTAGGCCATTCAGCACATCGAGTCTACTCCGTCACTCCATCATGGCTGATCCCAGATCCTGGTCGATCCCACCCCCACCCCACCGCATTCTTTTAAGTTCCAGTGAAGACGGGACCAAAGCTGCCAAATGCTCCTCATACGTTAACGCTGGAATCATCCTCGTGAACCTCACTCCAATTAACAACACATCCTTTCTGAGATATGGGGTCTAAAACTGTTGACAATACTCCAAGTGCAGCCTGACTAGTGTTTTATAAAGGCTCAGCATTATCTCCTTGCTCTTATGTTCTATTCACCTTGAAATGAATGTCAATGTTGCATTTGTCTTCTTTGAAAAGTAGCGGACCCAATACCAACCCCTAAGGAACACCATTAATCATCAGCAGCCAACCAGAAAAGACCCCTTTTATTCCCACTTGCTGCCTCCTGCTTGTCAGCCATTCCTCTATCCATGCCAGAATAGTTCCTGTAACACCATAGAATTTTATCTTGTTAAGCAGCCTCACATGAGGCACCTTATCAAACGCCTTCTGAAAATCCAAGTAAATGACATCCACTATCTCTCCTTTGTCCACCCTGCTTGCTACTTCCTCAAAGAACTCATAACAGCTTTGTCAGGCAACATTTCCCTTCACAGAAACCATGCTGGCATTGACTTATTTTATCATTAGTCTCCAAGTACCTCGAAACCTCATTCCTCATGAATTTCTTTCTTTCGTCTTCTTCCCTTCTTAAAGAGTAGACTGACATTTGCAATCTTCCAGTCCTCTGGGACCAGGCCAGAATCAAGTGATTATTGAAAGATCATGACCAATGCATTCATTATCTCTTCAGCAACCTCTCTCAGGACTCTGCAATGTAGTCCATCTAGATGACTTATCAACCTTAAGACCTTTGAGTTTGCCCAGCACTTTTTCCTTTGTAATAGCAATGGCACTCACTCCTGCTCCCTGACACTCACAGACCTCTGGCACACTGCTTGTGTCTTGCACATTGAAGTACCCATCAAGTTCATTGGCCATGTCTTTATCTCCCATTACTACTTCAACAGCATCATTTTCCAGTGGTCCAATAACAACTCTCACCTCCCTTTTACTTTTTTAAATGATTGAAAGAATGTTTAGTATCCTGCTTGATATTAGTGGCTAATCTGCCCTCATATTTCACCTTTTCCCTTATAGCTTTTTTAGTTGTCTTTTGTTGGAAAAGCTTTAAAAGCTTCCCACTCATCTAACATCCATTCGCTTTTGCAACCTTATATGCCTTTTCCTTGGCTTTTATACAGTCCTTAACTTCCTTCATCAGCCACGGTTGCCTAGCCCTGCCATCTGAGAACTTCTTCCTTTGGGACATATCTCTCCTGCGCCTTGTGAACTATTACCAGAAACTTCAGCCATCTCTGTTCTGCCATCATCTCCACCAGCATCCTCCTCCAATCCACCTGGGCAAGCTCCTCTCTCTTGCCTCTGTAATTCCCTTTATTCCATTGTGATACTGATACATGTGACTTATGCTTCTCCCTCTCAAATTGCAGTATGAATTCAATCATAGGTCATTTGATTCCAAACAATTGGTTTACAGATCATTACAGAACGTCCCTCTGGTGTTTCCCACACCATCCCCTCTTCATTCCCCTTTTCCCAACCATGATTCCCCTCTCCCCGCTCCTTTCCAACTCTCAGTCCACAATAGAGACCCAGATCAGGTTCAGGTTTATCATCACTCACATATATCATGAAATTTGTATTTTCCTTCTGGCAGTAATACAGTGCAATACATAAAATTACTACAGGACTGTGCAAAAGTCTGAGGCACACTAGTTACATATACCATAATATAGTTGATATTCATCTCTTGCAGGCATTTACAGGAAGATAAATATAATCAAATTTATAAAACACTATAATCAAAAATTGAAAAGTAATGAACATGCTTTAATGAAGACAAATAGTGCAAATAAAATAAAAAGTAAACTAAAACAAATACTACTGAGAACATGTTATAGAATCCTTGACAGTGAGTCTGTAGGCTGTGGAATCAGCTCAGTGTCCAGGTGAGTGAAGTTATCCACTCTGTCTATGTTTCAATAAAGGAATCTGAATCTGAAATATGTTTTGCTTGTTCGTAATCTACCATAATTGCTTTATTATCACACAAAAACTCCAACTTTAAAAAAAAAATTATTTTAAGTTAGTTAAGTGTTTATGTTTACCTCAAAGAAAGTCAAGAATATAAGAAACAGATGTTATTAGTGTTTGAACCTGCTTTATCATTATTAAAATCACCTCATCTGATCTTGGCTTCAACCTGACTTTACCAATCCTGATGAAGGGCCTCGGCTTGAAACACCAACTGCTTGTTCCTCATCCTAAATGCTATCTGACTTGCTGAGTACCTCCAGCATTCTGTATGTGTCTAGCATTTGCAATTTCTCTTTAACACCTGTTTTCCAAAGCCCCAGCTTTGCTTTAATTTGAAAATGTTTCTGCTTAGACTTTGAATATAGTTAACGATGGCTTCTACAGCCCCATGGAGAAAGATTTCAAAATATTCACAATGACCTGAGAGGAGAAATCACTACTGTAAATGAGCAATACATTGTTCTGGAAGTGTGCCTCACCCCTGAATTCACCTAGTTGAGGACAGCTTTTAATGTGGATTAAACTGGGTCATTAACCTAAAGGGAAGAAGTCAGAGATGAAAGATGAAATGTTGAAGGGGAACATGAGGAGAAATTTCTTCACTCAGATGACGGTAAGAGTGTGGAATGAGCTGCCAAAGAAAGTGGTAGATACCGGTTTGATTTCAACATTTAAGAAAAATTTGGATAGGTACATGGATGGGAGGGGTATGGAGGGCTATGGTCTGGGTGCAGGTCAATGGGACTAGGCAGAATAAAAGCTTGGCATAGACTAGATGGGCCAATTGGCCTGTTTCTGTGCTGTAGTGCTCTGTGACTCTGATGGCTTTGAGTTATAGGCATAGAAGAGTACAGCACAGGGACAGTCCATTCAGCCCACAGTGTTGTGGGGAACCAGCTAAAAAGCAGAGCAAAAATACCCATAAACTAATCCCTTCTACCTACAACATGTTCACATCCCTCCTCCCTCCTTATATCAATGTGCCTATCCAAATGTCTCTTAAAACATCTAATGCATTTGCCTCTACCACCACACCAGGGAATGTATTCCAGGCATCCACCACTCTCTAAGTAAAAAGCTGAGTGACTAAATCAGCCATGAAGGAGTGGTGGAGCAGACTCAATGGGCTGAATGGCCCAATTCTGCCTTTATGACTTATAGTCCCAGCAACTTACTTATAAAACACTGTTTTGAAATAAAACAAAAATACGATATTAACCAATGCCATTCCACACATGCAAATGAGAATTATTTTAATCTTCACACTTGGTAGATATGAACCTTGTGTGCATGAAAAGACACCTACAGAAAAGTGAAATATATCCTTTGACACAGAGCCAATTACAGAAGTGATTGTGCAGAGGGAATATTGGAGTCTGCAGTGATTTAAGAGGACTGGAAAACTGCTACATGGATGCATTATTCTCAGACTGTCAAATGCATTTTGTCATACAGTGTGACAAAACCACTGATATTTTTAAGTCAATAAACCAGTGTCATGGACCAGAGATAGCAATCTATGCAAATACATACATCCTGAGAAGCTAACAGCTTCCTGAAATTATTTTTCATCATTATTTTTAGAATTCTAGCGAAATGCTTACTGAAGAAGCTGCTATACAAGCTGAAGGGGTAATCCTGGTATTACTAGCTAGAACTTAAAATAAAACAAACAAATTAAAGCAAAAATAGTCACAGCAATCCATTCACAAGTACATTTTCATGCATACTTCATAAATCGTTGGAATCCTTACAGTCGTGCTAATTCATAAAATTCTTCTAAATTAAAAGCCAAGTAGAGATAAGAGTAAAGTTCCTAAAAAGTACTGGCACATTCCCATAGAGATTCTGCTCATATTGGGCTGAATTACATACTCTATTTCACAGTGTAACATGGAAATAACATGAGGAAGTAAATCAGGGTAGTATGTACCATACCAAGGGCTACTGCAATAGCATAGTGCTTAGCATGACCCTATTTTAACTCTGGGCATCAGAGTTCAGAGATCAATTGTGGCACCAACTGCAAGGTGTTTGTACACCCTCCTCATGACCATGTGGCTATCCTCTGTGTGCTCCGGTTTCTCCTGCTTACCAAAAACCTATCAGTGAGTGGGTTAGTTAGTCATTGCAAGTTGTCCTGTGATGAGACTAGAAAGTAGCTGGAATGCTGGACAGTGCAGATGTTGGCATGGAAGGGTCTGTTCTATGCTCGATGTCTAAATAAAATAAAATCAATGAATAATTATGTCCATGAGACATGAAAAGGAAAAGATAAATGAATATGATGGCAAACCTCCCTCTGCGCTGGTGACAGTGTCTACCAACCTCCCCCCCACCAACCAACTTGTCAGCTCTGGTGACACTATATACCACCCCACTTCGCCTGCATACGTCCCTCTGCCCTGCTGACAGTATTTACCATCAATCCCTCCCTATCTGCACCCCCGTCCGCATTGTCACTCACCTCCTCTCCAAGTGCTCATGTGACACTATCTACCAGCCCCCTAACACCCCCACCCCCACCACCCGTCTGTACCCCTCCCACTGCACTGGCAACAGTCTACTTCCCCTCCTCCATCTGCAGTCCTCCCCCTGCACCTGTACTAGTGCGCTCTCACCCGCCTCGAACTGCCCCCCCCCTCCAGTAAGTGATCACAGACAATGATTGCAAACTGTTCACCCATCACTCCCTTCACAAATGGGGTCTCCTGTTTCACCCTCCCATCCCAGGCAACCAACTGCAAATAAAGCGCTTTTGTTTTAAATAAATTAACTGTCTAAACACCCTACTGCATACTGCTGCTGTGTAATTAGTCGAAGTGATGAACGATGGCTGTAACAAGACCTAAACTCCTTCGCTATGCCACGACAACAGGAAGGGGTGGATATAGCCCAGTCCATCACTGGCAAAGCCCTCCCCACCACTGAGCACATCTACAAGTTGTGCTGCTTCAGGAAAGCAGCAACCACCATCAAGGACCACCACCATCCAGTTCGTGCTCTCTTCTGGGCAGAAGATACAGAAGTCTTTGTCCCACCCAGTTCAGGTATAGTTACTGTCCTTCAACCATCAGGCGCCTGAACTAGTGGGGATAACTTCACTCACCTCAACTCTGAACTGATTCTGCAACCTATAGACGCATTGTCAAGGACTCTTCAACTTTTTCTTGATTTTTTTTTACTTGCATGAGTTGTCTTTTGTATGATGGCTGTTTGACAGTCTTTGTTAATGCATAGCTTCTACTGAATAATAATTTCTACTGAATTTCATTATTTTCCTGTAAATGCCTATAAGAAATGATAGTACAGTATATGGTGACATATATATACCCTGATTATAAACTTACTTTGAATTTAACATAAGTAACGGAAGAGTCTGTAGCAGTTAGTGAAACATTTTACAATGCCAGCAATCTCGGTTCAGTTAAATACCATTGTCCGTGAAGAGTTTAAACGTTCTTCCTGTGACCACATTTTTTCCTAAGGGTATTCCGTTTCTTTCCCTCATTCCAAAGGCATATGGGTAAGTAAATTATGGACGTGCTATGTTAGCGCCAAAACCTAGGCAGTGACACTTGCTCCTCCAGCACATTCTCAACGCAGACAACACATTTCACTGCATGTTTCAATCATTAGTCGTGTATATGAGAAAGAAAATTTATCTTTATAATCTTTAAAAGTTGGTTTGTTGAAGTTATAGTGATTATAATTTTATACTTAATCCTTGGGGGTTGTGGAGGCTTTAGAGTGGCAACTAGACTACAGGACTTGTTATTTGGCAAGAGATTCTGCAGATAACACACACAAAATGCTGGAGGGACTCAGCAGGTCCAGTAGAATCTATGGAGAGGAATAAAGAGTCAACATTTCAGGCAAAATGAAGGGTCACAGCCCATAATGTTGAATCTTTATTCCTCTATTACAGGCATCCCAAACCTGGGGTCCACGCACCCCTCGATTAATGTTAAAGCTCTGTGGCATAAAAATGGTTGGGAATCCCTGGTCTGAATGGATACTGCAAGACCTGTGAATTCCTCCAGCATTTTGAGTGTGTAGCTCTGATAATGCACTCCTGGGAGAAGAGGAGATTAAAGTATATGAGTTTTTGGGGAGATGTGAGCACCTTTAAGGAGTTCTAAAACACAGCTCAGTGTCTTTGCACCATGAAGCTTGTGAGGCATCACGTTATTACAACACTAGCTCAGCACACGCAGTGAACATCTGCAGAAATTATGCAGCACCGGCAGGTCACGGTGTCAATCAGTGTACAATGCTGCCACTCTGCACTTCAATGCTTCAGGCTGACACACATTAAACACTATTTATAGCAATCATACAGGTTAATTGCCAGTTGATTTCCTTGATCTTCAGTTCTAACTCTACCTATTCATTGTGCCTTGAGGAAGGCATAAGTCGGCAAAGGAGAACATCACAAACACAAGAAATTCTGCAGATGCTGGAAATACAAAGCAACACATATAAAATGCTGGAGGAAAGCAGCAGTTCAGGCAGCATCTATGGCAAGGAATAAACAGTCGATGTTTCGGGCAATGAATAGCAGATTTTCTTCACAAATGTATTTCAAAGCTCAAAGTAGATTTATTTAAAAAGTACACATATGTCACCAAATACTGCCCTGAGGATTATTTGCTTGCAGAAATTCACAAGAAAATAAAGAAATACTACACAAATGAAGGAAACCTACACGTAGACAAAGACCAACAAACAACCAGTGTGCAAAAGAAGAAAAATTGTGCAAATGTAACATAGTGAGTTGCAAAGTGTGTTTGACAGTGGGTTGCGCTATCATTTCAGTGTTAAGGTGAGTGAAGCTATCCATGTTGTTTCTGAAGTCTGATGGTTGTACAGTAATAACTGTTCCGGAGTCTGATGGTGTAGGACCCAAGGAAATGAGTAAAGTTTTAAATAAAGACTTGTTATCTGTACCTACTGCACAGAAGGACATAAGAACAAGTGAGCACAAAGTAAATTCATTGTCAAAGTGCAAACTCACCAAGTACAAAAACAATAAATAAACAAATAGATAATGCTGAGAACTTGAGTTATAGTCTCCTTGATGGGGCCAGGGCTGTCCTGAAGCATATTAAAACAGTACAAAGGAGATGCCGGAGCCTTAAAACATACATAAAGGTGGATAAATTCCTGCGGCCCAAAAAGAAATGTAATAGAATCAATGGGAAACTACACATAAGAAAGACTGACAAACATCAAATGTGCAAAAGAGGATAAATTATGCAAATAATAAATTTTTAAAAAGTAAATGAATAATACTGAGAACATGAATTACAGAGTCCTTGAAAGTGGGTTGATAGTTGGTGGAATCAGTTTTGACTTTGATTAACATTTGCATAACTTTTCACCCCATCAAGTTTAAACTGACTGTTGTTTACTTTCTGGATTATTCCAATGATTATTTTTCAACCACTTCAAATTTCAAAGTAAACTTATTATCAAAGTACCTATATGTCACGATATCAAACCCCGAGAGATATTTTCTTTCAGGCATTCACAGTAGAACAAAGAAATACAATAGATTCAATGAGAAACCACTCAAACAAGCAACATATAAGAGAAAATGAACGGTGCAAAATACTTAAAAAAAATAAATAGATAATATTGAGATAGAGTTGTGGGGTGCTTGAAAGTGAGTCTGTAGGTTGTGGAATCAGATCAGTGTTGAGGTGAGGGAAGTTATTCCCTCTGGTTTAAAAGCCCGGTGGTTGAGGGGTAAAATCTGTTCTGGACCGAGTGATGTAGGACATAACACTCCTGTACATTTTTCCGGATGGTAGCAATGAGAAGAGGGTTGTAGGGCAATAACTGTTCCTGAACCTATTTCTTGAATGTATATACAGTAGCAAACCAGTAGGATTTTATGACAATCCTGTAGTTTCATGATCACTGTTATTAATAACACATTTTAAAGAAAATAAAAATTCAAATGCATTTATTGCACGTACATCGAAACATACTGTGAAATTCCTTGTTTTTATTAACCAACACACCCGAGGATGTACTGGGGACAGCCTGCAAATGTCATCATACATTTCGGCACAACATCTCCCCTATGGGGACTGGCACATGCCTGGATTAGAGAGCATGTCTTGGAGGATAGTTTGAACTAGCTAGGGCTTTTCTTTTTGTTCTTCTTCAGGTGGCAGGGTGGAGATATGTCTCTACCAAAAGAAGGTGTAAGGCACTCCTTCCCTCTGCGAGCCTGCAGGTCACCCTTGGGCAAGGTACCACCCGCTCCCCCAAATAAGGGTCACGTGAAGTCATGTGCGCAGGTGGTGGTTGGTCGTGCACATCACAAGTCCTGGTTATGCGGCCACTGATGCCAGGTAGACAATCTCTGAAGAGTATTGATAATGGTTGGGGTCATCTGTCTTGTAAAGACACTGCCCAGAAGAAGGCAATGGCAACTCACTTCAGCAGAAAAATTTAACAAAAACAATCATGGTCAAAAGACCATGATCGCCCATAATGGTGATGAGGGCTTTTCTCCCACAATAAGGGACGATGAAAGGTCAATTGATAGAATCAGAATCAGGTTTGACATTACTGGCATACATTGTGAAATATATTAATGGTAGCAGTACAATGCAATACATGATAAGAGAGAAAATAAATAAATTACAGAAAGTATATATTTATATTAAATAGTTAAATTAAAAATAGTGCAAATAACAGAAATAATCTAAAAACAGTGAGGTAGTGTTTATGGGTTCAATGCCCATTCAGGAACCTTTTGATAGAGGGGAAGAAGCTTTTCCTGAATCACTGGGTGTGTGCCTTCAGGCTTCTGTACATCCTTTCTGATGGTAACAATGAAAAGAGTGCATATCCTGGGTGATGGGGGTCCTTAATGATGGATGCCCCCTTTCTGTGGCACTGCTCCTTGAAGATATCTTAGATACTAAGTAGACTAGTACCCATGATGAAACTGACCAATGTTACAACTTGACGAGATGTACAAGATGATAAGAGGCATAGACAGAGTGGACATAAATAGTTTTTCCCAGGTGGAAATTGACAATACAAGTGGCCATAATTTTAAGGTGATTGATGGAAAGAATAGGAGGGAATTCAGAGGTAGTTTTTTTTTAATAAAGAGAATGGTGTTACATGAAACATGTTGCAAAGCATGGTAGTAGAAGAAAGATACATTAGGGACATTTATGGAGACTCTTAGATAGGCACATAGGTGAAAGAAAAATAGAGGGCTACATGGGAGCGAATTGTTAGATTGAACTTGGAGTAGGTTAAACGGGTCAGCACAATATTGTGGGCTGAAGGGCCTTGACTGTGATGGGCTGTTCTACGCTTTATGATTTTTTTTTTAGGAAAAGTAACATTATTACAAGGCTACTCATGTGTTTAAAGGAATAAAGCCACAGTAAATGCAATACATGAATTATTCCAAATAGGCAAAATTGATATGAACTGAGAAAAGTTTACATGACGGGAGAGGTGCAGATGGTGGAAGAAAATAAAACAAAATGTTGTTTCCTCTGTGAGGACATGGAAATAGGAAATTGCAGGAACAGAGTGATCTGGAGGTTCTCACAATGATTGTTGAAGGTAGCAGGGCAAGTGGATAAAGCTGTCAAAAATAAGTGTGGGATATTTGGTTCTATAATTAGAGGCAGAGTACAAAAGCAAGGATGTTATTTGAATTCATTATAAAGGAGTAAGAAATGAAAAAAGCACAGCTGTGGAAAATCTTAAATAAAATAATAAAAAAGGAAATGCTAGAAATACTCTGTAGGTCAGGCTGCATCTGTGGGATGAGAAACGGAGTTTGCTCTTCAGAAGTTCAAAGTGAATGTGCATTTATTATCAAAGTACGTATACCATATACAACTTAGAGATGCATTTTCTTGCAGGCAGCCACAAAACAAAGAAACACAACTGAATGCACGAGAAACCCGGCACAACAAAGGCAGTCAAACATCCAATGTGCAGAATAAAAGAACAAATTGTGCAAACAGTAAAAAAGTAAGCAACTATTACACAGAACATGAACGGTAGAGTTCCTAGCTCCTGCAGTTCATGTTCTCAGCCACAGAGCCAGTTCAGCACTGAGGCGAGTGCAGAGGGTTAAGACTCCTGCACCTCACACCTGCTGTTAGTTGCAGGAAGAGAGGGAGATGGATCAGATGCTGGCACTTAGCATGGACTTATCTGGCTGATCCTGGTTGACACAGATGAGTGAGTTGAACACCGGTTTATCCTCTGCTCTTGGCCCTGACACCTTAATTTTTAAAATCTGACTCATATTTCGCTCTTGGGTCTGATTTTCTAACTGCCCCAAAGTCTTCTCCAACAATAGTTGATGCAACCATATCTACATTCTCCAGAGCCAGTTTGCCAAATCCTTCAGGTTACTGTAAAAACACCAGATTGCTCAGATAGTTCAAAAGCACACCTCCCAAAGAGAAAATACAGGCTGCGGATTGCAGTGATCATATTCCAGGAAAACTATATTTAATAGAATAGCTAGGAGTTTTGTTAGCTGCTCATGCAATGTCATTGCATATCCCTAATATTTGGTGGAAGACCTTCTTCAGAACAGAATCAAAACAGGGAAAGCTGGCTTGTTAAGCAGCTGGGAAATTGGTGGGTTAGGGCAGGGTGTCTGTCTCAACTAAGGTAAAACCTGAGTGAGCCATGGAGATAGATTGCAAACAAACTGGCTATCAGCCCAACAAGTGAACAAATAAATGGAGACAGGTAGTGAGGTCACGGTCTAACATAAAATAATAGAGAAGTTACAAACATCAAAGAAGGAAGACATGCCCAACATGTCCGTCACTTGCAAAGAAAAAAAAAACAGGGGTAAACAAACAAACTGAACATCATCAACGTTCCCTCTAATATTTTTTTCCAAGGGTGTGGACCAACCATTGCTCTGAGCAGGTAATTATTACACCTTCTGAAAATGGCACAGCATCTTAACCACTTTTTATAATGTTGTTTACATTGTACATACATTGTTAATAAATTGTAGGCAGGCAGTTGATTAACAAAGAGCTACCAACTTCTATTCTGTGTTTACTGTTGCAATTTGTAACAGTGTTGTAACTTGAAACACTGACTATGTAAATACATTGGAGCCTTAAAATGTTTTAAAGTACAAGGTTGTTGTACATCTATTATTTAGAAAAATTATGGATTATATTCATTAACACATAATGGTATAATAATTAATTAATTTCACAATTATATTAACATTGATTTCAAAATTATACTAACATTATATAACACAAAACTCCAGCTGCGAGGCAAAGGTTATGTGCATGAAAGCATTTCAGTTGCTGCACGGCTTCGCATCCTCACCGTTTAGAGGGAGCAGTGAATATCATAAACACAAGAGACTCCGCTGGTGCTGCAAATCCAGAGTAACACACACAAAATGCAGGAGGGACTCAGTAGGTCAGGCAGCATCCCTGGCGAAAAATAATCACCATGAGATCTGAAGAGAAAGAAATTCACTTGCCTTAAGTTGCAGAATTCAATTGCCCAGAAACTACAACGTGCCCAGATGGTCAATGAATTCGCTGCTCCTCAAGTTGACTGGAATTTCAGTGTAACATTGCAGGGGGCTAAAATCTGAAAGATCAGAGTGGTGGTGGGACGGTGGCAGTAAACAGGCAGTCCACTTTTTCCCAATCCAGAGCAGCTAGTATGTCAAAGCCATGGAGAGATTACAGGGGAGATTTTTTTAGGATTGTACCATGGAAGGAAAACCAATTGTTAGATGGTGAAAGACGGAGTTTTATCTTCTAACAAGCAGACAGTCAGCTAATTAAATGATGGTCAACTCAGCTTGGATGAGATACTGCAAGCTGGAGAGGGCTGCAGCCTTATCCTGCTCATTGAAGACAATATTCTTGAGAAGTGTTAAGCTTCATATTCATGTCCATCAACACAGGTACAAAAAATGTCTTCCAGGATTTGATAGTGGTACGTATTGGTACTGCACTATGGAAGATAGGAAGGTTCTACAACAGGTAGTCAGAACTGCCCAACACATCACCGGCCTAACCACCGTCAAGGATTTATTTTCAGGAAGGTGCTAGAAAATGGCCAGTAACATCATGAAGGATCCCGCCCACCTTGCTTATGGACTGTTTGTTCCACTCCCATCAGGGAACAGGCCACATAACATCCACACGTACAAACAAGCTGGATGAACTCAGCAGGTCAGGCAGCATCCGTTGAAAGGAGCAGTCAACGTTTTGAGCCGAGGCCCTTCGTCAGGACTGAAGAAGGAGCATCCACATCTCCAACAAACTAACCCAGCCTTCCACACCCCATCCAGTGAGCTGTAGTCTTGTGGGCAAGAAATGCCTTGTTAATGAGAGAGTCTTGTTACAACAGTGGTCCTCCAAGAGGACTGACAACATTGTCATAGGGTTGGAGGCGTGTATGCCTAAATGACCTGGAGAACTAGGTCGGCTGAAGTCAGGGCTTTATGCTTTGGTTCTAGGTAGGGTCACCCATGTTGAACAGATCAAGGAGTAGAGGACAGACTAAGAGTGGCCCACTGGTCCTCCAGGTTCGGGGGTTCAGCTCAAGGCTAACAACGCTGACTGGTAAAACAAAATTGTTATGGAAACAGCAAAGAAGAATCTTCCAACATCTGAGTGTGATGATTCCCGTGTCTCCAGCTAAGACTTGCATGACTGACAGTAGTGAAAACATGCATTGCTGCCCTAAATGCTCGTGGCATAACGGGCAGTAGAACAACAGTGGTGTTCAGAAGAACATCTCTGAATGCACAACATGTTGATTATTGAAGAGGATGGGCCACAGCTGCAGAAGACCACAAACATACACTCAGAAGATGCATTATTAGGTACAGGAGAAATTGAATAAAGTGGCCATGGAGTGTGTATTACCGAAAAACTTGCTGTCAAGCTAATGGGGCTCACCACTTCTTACAATGACTTCACGGAAGGACCATATGGATAAAATTAAACGTTTGTTTGTTAGATCTGAGTTTATCTGCTTATGAAAGCAACCCGCTTGGCATTTGCTTCATGCTTGAACAGTATGAGAAGCCCTACGTTGGCTAGAGGTGACCACTGATGTTGCGTCCTAGCTGTCTACCTGAATAACAAGACAATACACAAGTCAGGGGACGATATGAAGAGCAAGCTGTTACCCATACAGCACACTCCCCCCCCCCCCTCCACTCAGTTGATGAATACAAAGAAAGAGTTTGGCACTAGTGACATCACAGGAGTTACCAGTCAGCCATGAACTGAATGTGGGGCTTTCTTAGCGACTCCAGCTCTGGATTTTTCCCCAGGGTTTAGTTCTGAAGCCTTTCCCGTGAGGTGGTATAGCTGCAAGGCCACGGAGGTTTGTGATCAGAGTTTTCCTTCTCCTTGATCACCTGCCAACTGTGGCTGACGAACCTCGTCAGCCCGAAGCGACTGTTTTTAAGGTGCCAGTAACCCCTTCTCCTGTCAGAAGAAACAGCTCCGCCAGACTTAGTAGCTAAGCCACGCGTGAAGGCCAGGAGCTAGACTTGGTTGTCAGAGGCTATTTGAGTCGCATGCCATTGGGAGCATATAACAGGTAGCGGGAGCTTGTCCCTGTTACCACCCCAGGCTATAACAACCTTAGGGAATGATATGAAGTTCCTGTATTTATGGACGATGCATAATTAAGTCACTAAAGGAGGTTAAATAGTATTCTTTCTTGCCTAACTATCCACTGAACAAAGCTAATTACTTGTTACCAAAAAACTCAGAATGATAAAAATAACTTTAATTACAATGGGATTCTTTTCCCTCAGGTAAACAGCTGCTGCTTCTGTTTCCCCTCACTTGCCCATCACTTCCCTCTGGTGCCCCTCCTCCTTCCCTTTCTTTCATGGTCCAGGACTATAAAACAAAAACGATTCTGTGAACATTGAGAGCATTAAAAACCAACTTTGAAATCGGTTCTAAAAGTGAAACACACACAGGTATCTTACATGTAACAGGTACTAATAGGTCTTCCACCACATCAGCTTAGAGTGAATGTTTATTTGTTTATGGGTCAGTGTAGTAATGTGGTCACTTGAGCTGAGTAAGATAGTCTTCTAAGGGGCTGCCTACTGGTGGGTCCTCAGGTGGTTGAATAGGCTGAACCAGGATCCACATATTCCAGTGCTGTGTGGACAAGAGTAAGTGGCAGCTGTGGTTCGTGGTTGGGTCTCTTGGCTGTTCATTTTCTCCTTTCACCAACTGTTTCCTGCAGCATTAGCAGGGGCTACTCTCACGCAGCACAGCTCCCTGCTGAACAGATTTCCTCCAGGTGTATCTATGGAGTGCCATGTCTTCCAGTTTTTAGATTCACGAATCAGAAGCCTATTGGCCCATTGTCTGAAAGTACGTGAGTCAACTGGAGGGCCAGAGGGAGAGGGAGGGTGTGTATGAGGGAGAGGGGAAAGATGCTTGCTTTGCTGGCGTTCTGTTTCGTTGTGCTCTGTGTTGTCCGGCTGAGCACTGTGGGCATGCTATGTCGACACGGGAACACGGAGAGGACACTAGTGGGCCTTCCTCAACACATCCTTAAGCTGTGCTGGTCATTAACGCCAACAACACATTTCACTGCATGTTTTGATGTACACATGATAAATGAATTAATCTGAATCCAAATTATATCGTACAAGAAATTCATCTAAATGCTGAGTTAAGGTCCCAAAGCTACACAAATTCGAAAAATTCACAAGCCCTAAGAGTGAAAACAGATGTGAACTTAGATCAGCAATGCTTCTTCGTATAACCTTCATGTAACTAGTATCAGAGATCTACTACGCACGTGTGCTAGTAAGTAGTAAGATGAATGTGTAATAAAGGACCCCATTCAATTTACTTTTGCTGCCATATACAGTATAGGGTGTGCAAAACAAAGGAACAATGATTTCACAATCACTCTTGCATTTATGTGGGCTCAATGAGGATCCAACTACAATATACCAAACAGCTACAAGTCACACACACTGACCAAAGAATGGTTCACAAATCAGGAAAGATATCAGGGTGGAACAACTTATAAAATTATTAGCAACAGCTGTAACTCACTTTTGAAATCTGTTTCTTTTTAGTTCATGAATACAGCAGAATTCTTATGTCAAAAATACATGACATTTTAAAATCACATGTAAATTCTTATTCCACTTTAGCTTCATTACACAATTAATAAATGCCTTGTGAGCATTTTCCACAGGAAACAATACCGAAGTGTGTTTAACATGAAATTACAGAAAATATATATACCTATCACAATCATGAAACTGCTTTGAATAAAACTGAACTATAATTTTTTTGACTCAAAGTGAAAATATTTCCAAACATTTATAGATAGTACTGGGGGAAATAATAACCATATTGCTCCTTGTGAGAATATTTAAAAATTGGCATTCCCCTTTCCGGTAAGATATTCAATATTATTTAATGATATGAACAATCTTCTGATGGGCAAAGTGCAAATACGTGAGAGAAAAACATAAATTTTGGCATTAATTCATTTAGTTTACCTCAACATGAATGTTATTGGATGTAATATGATTTGAATGTCACTGTATATTTCTGTATATATCACTATATATTTCTTTTGAAGGTGAAATGCCTAATACTAGAGGGCATGCATTTGAGGTAAGAAGGAGTTAATATCAAAGGAGATGTGAGGGGCAAGTTTTTTTTTAAATTCCGAGAGTGGTAGGTGTCTGCAATGTTCTGCCTTAGGTGGCAGACTTTTAAGAGATATTGAGATAGGTACACAAATGTGAGGGAAATGATGGGATATAGACATTGTGTAGGCAGAACAGATTTTAGTTTAGTTGGCTATTTGATTACTTATTTAACTGGTTCGGCCATACTGTCATCCAAAAGGCCTGTTCCTGTGCTGTATTGTTCCATGTTCTAGGTTCTATTCATGTAAGGGCCCCCCACAGGACAACATGTATGAGCAAATGTGAAAACAAGGAATGAACCTTGACTGTGACATCCAAAACTTGATATCCACTCTCACATGAATGACTATTTAGGTGTTATACTGACGGCTGGGTTAGAAATGGGCAGCTATCTAACTTGTCTCTATATGGAGAACAGGATGAAAACCAGAGCCTTATTACAGGAAGGATGTGGAAGCTTTAGAGAGGGTGGAGAGCAAATTTGCCAGGATGCTGCCTGGATTAGAGAGCATGTCCTATGAGGATAGGTTGAGAGAGCTAGGGATTTTTTTCTTTGGAGTGAAGGAGGATGAGGGGTGACTTGATAGACTTGTATAAGATGATAAGAAGCATAGACAGAGTGACAAATCAGAAACAAGAGAAAATCTGCAGAAGCTAGAAATACAAAGCAACATGCACAAAATGCTGGAGGAACTCAGCAGATCAGGCAGCATCTATAGAAAGGAAGAAACAGTTGACATTTCAGACCAAGCCCCCTCTTCAGGACTCAGATAGAGTGAACGGATAGAGACTTTTTGCCAAGGTTGATGGGAATGGTCAATACCAGGGGGCACAATATTAACACAAACAAAATGCTGGAGGAACTCAGGAGGCCAGGCAGCATCTATGGAAAAAAAGTACGGGTCCAAAACATCAACTGTACTTTTTTCCATAGATGCTGCCTGACCTACAGAGTTCCTCCAGAATTTTGTGTGTGCTGCTCGGATTTTGAGCATCTACAGATTTTCTCTTGTTGGTGATACAATGTTAAGATGATAGGAGGAAGTATGGGGGTGGGGGGGGGGGATATCAGAGATAAGTTTTTTACACATAGGTTGGCAGGTCCATAGCCAGTAGCCATGGTAGATTAGGGACATTTCAGAAATTCTTAGATAGGCAAGCAAATGGAGGGCTATGTAGGATGGAAGGGTTAAATTGATCTCAGAGTAGGTTAAAAAGTTGGCAGAACGTTGTGGTCAAAATGGTCTGTACTGAGCTGAAATAATCTATGCTCTAAACCGGGCATCCCCAACATTTTTCATGCCATGGATCCTTACCATTAATCGAGGGGTCCGTGGTCCCCAGGTTAGGAGCTGCTGTTCTAAACCGAGACCAGTGTAAAGGTCCAGCTGATGAAAAGGTGTTGGGAGTGTGGAAAATTCAATAATAATATCTACTTATGATCAAGCAATCAGAAAAAATTGGAAATAATATCACAATTATAACAGATAAATATCATCTCTCCAATTTGAGAGCCAAAAAGCAGAAAAATCTAGGTGCACTTTGGAGCCAGAAGAAATTAACTTGAAGTTGCAATATTCATGATGGAAGTTATTCACCACATGGTTTTAAGACAGTAAATCATGATTCTTGAGTTCCTCTTACAAAATAAAGCTTCCTGAAACAATGGAGTTTACTTCCAACAACAGTGCACTAACTTCCCGTTAGTCCTCTTCACTTGGTCACTGAGAGACGAAAGTATTTTTATCGAAACTTTGACTCCTGGCAATTTAATGACTGAACAAGGTAACTTACCGAAGATGGTAAACCTGGAGGCACCTTCCTAACCTTTTTCGGAGGCATCTCTGTGAATCAGTAAATTAACAAGTCAGTTAAAAATCCTTTGAATAAGGGCAATTTGCTGAAATAATTATATCATGTACTTACTCTCCACACATAGAAGGCAGCAAACAATTGTGAAATTTTGGTAGCTCTCAAGCAACTTCATAGAGGCAAAATTTATCCAACTTTCCATTTCAAAGTAAGCTCATTATCAAAGTACATACATATAACCATGAGATTAATTTTCTTGTGGCATTCACAGTGAAGAAGAAGGAACACAATGGAATCAATGAAAAACCATACACAAGCCAGACAAGCAACCATGTGCAAAAATCAACAAACTGCACACATACCAAAAGGGATAAAAAAAAGAAAAATAATAAATAAGTAACGAATATTGAGAACGTGAGATGAGGAGACCTTGAAAGTGAGTCCATAGGTTGTGTGAGCAGTTCAGTGTTGAGGTGAATGAAGCTGACTGAAGTTATCCCCTCTTTTGTGCCTCTTTCCTGACCTCTGAAAGGGGTTAAAAACATCAGAATCCAACCCTACCAACTAGGCAACCACAGAAGTAATGAACCCAAGTTTCCACCCTTAGCTTCGTCGGCACACTTCTTGTCAGAGAGGCATTCAGGAGACAGCGGTAGGCAAATGAAATAAAAGCCGTATTTTCAAATAAATGGCAATCCATTTAAAAGGTTGTCGCAGCATCGTGGCCTGAAGGGCCTGTACTGTGCTGTAATGATCTATGTTCAATTGCTCTAGTGTATCTTTCTACAGTTATAGTTCAAAGTTCAGAGTAAATCTATTATCAAAATACATGTAGTCATCACATACAACCCTGAGATTCATTTTCTTGTGGGCACACTGAATAAATCCACAACAGAATAATAACCATAATAGAATCAATGAAAGATCACATCAACAGTGCGAACAACCAGTGTGCAAAAGACAACTGCGTGAATACAAAATGAAAGAAAAAAAGAAATAAGCATGGAACAGATCAGAAGGCAAGGAGATCAGCTGAGGAATAAATGTGACATTAGCTGGATCATGAGAGTGATCCTAGAAATGAAAAGTTTAATGTCTGAGAAGCATTAAAGAGCTCTGGGCCCCTGCTTGCTGGAGTTTAGAAAAATGAGTGGGGATCTCATTGAAGGTTATCAAATATTGAAAGTCCTAGACAGAGTGGATGTGGAGAGGATGGTTCTTATAGCGGGGGAGTCTAGGACCAGAGGGCACAGTCTCAGAATAGGAGGATGCCCCCTAGAACAGAGATGAGGAGGAATTTCTTTAGCCAGAGGGTGGTGAATCTGTAGACTTCATTGCCATAGATGGCTGTGGGTAGATGTCATTAAGTGTATTTAAATTGGAGGTTGGTAGGTTCTTGATTAGTAGGAGTGTCAAGACAAGAGAATGGAGTTGAGAGGGATAATAAATCAGCTATGATGGAATGGAAAGACTTGAGGGGGGAGGCCTTAATTCTGCTCCTATATCTTATCAGTAAAAGTAAAAGATGAAGGTTACAATACAAGGGAAACTTGTGAGGGAAGTTTTCAAAAGGGAAACTTGAAACTCAAGGTATATTTTACTAATAAAATAGTTGCTGTGCCAGACAGTGTTTCCTAGCTGAATAGCATGCGCTCAGCATCATGAGCACTAAAATGAGAAGCTACACCATAGGAGTGTCTGATAACTTTTGACAACTTGCATCTGACTTTTCTCAGTGAATAATGGGACATACCGCTAAACCTGCCAAAAGCAACTACCCGTGGCTCCCACAAAAAGTCGTCCTTATTCACAGGGGGGCTGTCAATTAAAATCACATCTGAGCACACTCAGACCCTGATACCATCACGTTTTATGCTGCCCTTATAGTGTTAAATGATCTCAGAGAGCAGGTTCATTACAACAGTAAATCACAGAGGGAACTTCAAGCATAGTTCACAGCTGGCCCCTCCTCACAGTCCATGCTGCAGCACATGACGACATCAACATCACTGGTCGTTATCAGTTGATGATCTTTTGCATGTGGTACTGCCGGTGAGATTTTACTATGTTACACACGGGTAAAGCTTCAATCAATCAATTCCATAACAGACAAAGCCCCCCCCCCACCCCCACCATGGAGAACATCTACAAGGAGCACTGCCATAAGAAAGCAGCGTCCCTTATCAAGACCCCCACCATCCAGGCCATGCTCTCTTCTGACTGTTGCCAGGAGCCTTGGGTCCCACACCACCAGGTTCAGGAACAGTTCCTGCCCTTCAACCATCAGGCTCTTGAAGCAGAGTGGATAAGTTCACTTACCTCAACTCCAGACAAATTCCACAACCTACAGACTCATTTTCAAGGACTGTACAACTCATACACAGGGACTTGAGATGCCTAGTGCGGAATTCCCTAAAGTTTAACTTGTACATTCAGTCAGTAGTAACAAAGACAAACACAATTTTCACATTTTTTTCAGAGGACTCGAATATAAAAGTAAGGATATAATGCTAAGGCTTTTTAAATTGTTGGTCAGACTGCACTTGGAGTGTTGTGAGCAGTTGTGGGTCCCGTGTCTAGGAAAGAATGTGATGGCATTGGAGAGGGTCCAGAGGAGATTCAAGAGAATGATCCTGGGAATGAAGGGTTAATGAATAACGAGGGTTTGATGACTCTGGGCCCATACTCACTAGAATTTATAAATAATGAGGGGGAGGGGAATCTCACTGAAACCTACCAAATGTGAAAAACCTAAAGTAGATGTGCAGAAGATGTTTCCAAAAGTGGAGGGGGGTGGCAATCTAGGATAGAGGACACTGACACAGAATAAAAAGCCATTGGTTTAGAATAGAGATAAGGAGGGATCTCTTTAGCCAGAGAGTGATGAATCTGTGGAATTCATTGCCACAGACGGCTATGGAGGCCAAGCTGTTGGGTATGTTTAAAGTGCAGGTTGACAGGTTCTTGAATAGTCAAAGCGTCAAGGGTTAAGGGGAGAAGGCAGAAGATTGAGATTGAGAAGGATAATAAATAGGTTATGACGGAATAGCAGAGGTGGCTTAATGGGCTGATTACCCTAATTCTGCTCCTATGTCATGGTATTATGGTCTGACAGTTTTAATGGTTCTCATTATTACATTTACCCCTCAAAACAAGTTTCAACTTGAATCATTAAATTACCACATATATCACAAATTGATTTGGACTCTTTTGTTTAAGTTATTTTCCACCAAGGGGACCATAAGCTTGTTGTGGTTTGCAGGCTTGCATGGTTCAATGACCCTGAGATCTATGCTGGCTTTGTGCTTTTGCTCTTGGTAGGATCACCTATGCCAAACAGGTCAAAAGGTAGAGGCCAGACTAAGAGTGGTCCCCTGTTGCTCCAGGTTTGGGGGTTCAGCTCAGGGCTAACAACCCTGACCAGTCAAACAAAATAGTTACAAAAGCAGCTATGAGGAATTCTTCAATATTTGAGTGCGACCGTATTCCTGAGTCTCCATACAGGACTTGCATGACTGACCGTGGTGAAAACTGACAGGAAGCTACTGACATGATGAAGGAAACCCCGAACACTGCCAGAGACGGAAGATCTTCATTGCTGCCCTCAACGCCAGTGGCATAACAGGCAGAAAGTATGTAATTTTCTGTTAAAGTACTGCTGATAAATGCTTAGTTACCAGAGTTATAAATTCTTAGGTCATATGTACAAATTCAGATTTAGCAATGTGCCATTTTCTAAGTATGTTCCCACAGAGAATAAGGATATGGTGATTATTGAGCAGGAAAGTCATTTCAGAATTTCAGAACAACTTCTTCCTCCAGCCCGTGAGGCTACTGAATTTTCTGTCACCACTCATGACTTATCACATATCAAGAACCAGCTGCATTATACTGTTCACTTTTTAACGTGTGTCAAAAAGTGCTCATTTGTGGTAACATCACTTAATATGGTATGTGTGAGTTATATGTATGGTGTTGTCCACCTTGGTCTGGAGGAACATTGTTTCATTTGGCGGTATACATGTGTACAGCTGAATGATGATAAGCATGAAGATAAACTGTCTAACTATTAGCTTATTGCCTGTGTCATCATCTGAAGGCAATAAGAATGTTCAAAAATATTGAATGAGATTATTCAGTAAACTGGTTTTATTCTTCCACATGCCTTGCACATTTTACTTCACTGAGGAGTACATCCTTCCCAAATAACCTCTTTGTGGAAAATTAAAAATAGTTCAGTTTCCCCCCAAGGGGATCAACAGTGGACAATTCTGCAGACTCAGGACAGTGCTATTCATAAGCTATGACATCGTCATTGCCTTCAAAGGAGGAAGCATACAGTCAAAGAATACGACGGCACAGAAACAGGCCTTTTGGCTCATCCATTCCCATAAGACTACAAAATAAAGGAGCAGAAGCAGGCACATCTGACCCATTGAGTCTGCTCCATCATTTCCTCATGGCTGATCCCTTTCCCTCTTTGACCCAACTTCCTGCCTCCTCTGCACATCACTTCATGCCCTGGCTAATCAAGAATCTATAAACCTCTGCCTTAAATACACCCAATGACTTGACCTCCACAACTAATTCCACAGATTCACTACTCTCTGGCTACGGTATTCCAACCGAATTATTATTCTACCTAGTCCCCTTGACCCAAACCTGGACCTATCTCTGACAACCTCCCATACTTTCCTCCAATCACCTTAAAAGTATGCCCCTCTTTATGCTTTTTCCTCCCTGGGAAAGTTCTCTGGTTGTCCACTCTATTTATACCCCATCCCCTTCCATATCTCCCATGGTTGACTCTCTTTTCCTATCAGATTCCTTGTTCTTCAGCCCTTTACCTTTTCTACCAATCACCTCCCAACTTCTTACTTCATCCCCCTGCCCCACTCACCAGGCTTCACCTGTCACCTTCCAGCTTGTTCTCCTTCACCTCCCCCTATCTTCTTATACTGTAATCTTCCCCCTTCCTCTCCAGTCCTGATGAAGGTTCTTGGCCTGAAATGATTGACTATTTATTCCTCTCCATAGATGCTACTTGACCTGCTGAGCATTTTGTGTGTGTTGTTGTGAACTTGCAGTGTCTTACAGAATCTCATGTGTTAATTCCCCAAAACTGACCAGTTTGTGCTTGAGGAGCCTGCCAAGTAAGTCATAGAACACTGCAGCACAGAAACAAGTCCTTTGGCCCATCTAGTCCATGCCAAATCATTAATCTGCCTCGTCCCACTGATCTGCACCCAGATCACAGACCTCCATATCCCACACATCTATGTGCCTATCCAAATTTCTCTCAAATGTTGAAATCACAAGAATGCTTTTAAGTCTTCTGTTGCTATCAATACCAGCTGTACATTTATGTCCAATCACCAGCAATCAAAATGCAATGATAGGAAATTGATTTACCACTATCTATAGTATTTCACAGGCAAACAAAAACTTTCAGCTTTAATCTTTTTACTTTTCTCTGGCAGGGTGATGCAATGAAGTTAAGAGTGAAACTCAACCTATTTCATACTGTATTATAAATGTAATTATTGCTTTAAATTCAGCCCTTCGAGATATAATGCAGACTGTAATAGCTTGAGATTCTCTCTTACCTTCAAGGCATCAACCCCGATTCACCATAAGGTTTGCTGCCAGCTATCTATTAACCTGCATTAATTTCACTGTCATCACTTTAGGTGCCAAATATACTGACTGTACAAAGCAATTTAACAATGTGGATATTGCCAAGCTTCCCAAAGGATGAATACATCGAATTTGAAGCCAGATGCAAATAAAAAGAGATTTCGATCAGAAAGCTTGATGAAATCATGGCATATCACATATGAAGTTTTCAATATGATCCAACTCATTTCCTCATATCGGTACCAATATTTTGAAGCAGGCAGTGCAACGGTATTACAGCTTGGGGCAGCGGAGTTCAATTCCAGTGTCCTCTGTGACACTGAAAGTTTGTACATTCTTTCCATGTGTGCATGGATTTCCTCCAGGCGCTCCGGTTTCCTCCCATGGTTCAAAGACGCAATGGTTAGTAGGTTAATTGGTTATTGTAAAACTGTCCTGTTACATTGGTGGGTTGCTGGGTGATCTGGGTGATGCAACTCGAAGGGATGGAGGGGCCTGTTCAGTGCTGGATTCATTAGCAAATAAATACCTTGTCACTTTCAAGACATACACAGTACTGTGCAAAACTCTTAGGCGCGCACACACACACGCACGCTAGGATGCCTAAGACGTTTGCACAGTACTGTAGCAATTTTATGTATTGCACTCTACAGGTGGTGCAAAAAAAACCAAATTTGATGACAGATGTAAATGATGATAAACCTGATTCTGATATGGGTTTTTATTGTGGATTGAGAGTGGAAAGGGGCCAGGGAGAGGAAAATCATGGTTGGGAAAAGGTGAAGGAGAGGGGAAGTAACGGGAAGCAACAAAGAAAATTCTGTAATAATCAATTGTTTGGAATCAAGTGATCTTGCCTGGTGTCTCAGGGATGGGTGTGTCTGTACCCATGTCATCCCCTGTTCTCCAGCATATCAGGAGAAAAGTATTTGTGGGGGCAGGGGGTTGTTTTCAGAGTAGTAAATTCACTTCCTATCGGGCAATTAAAATACATGCTTCATACCAACTATAACACATCTGGTATGAGAATTACAAGGCATCTAACTGCAAAACCCTTCGAAGGATTGTGAGGACTGCAGAGAGGATCATCGTAATCTCTCTTCCAACCATCACAGATATCTAAGTAGGACCCTTAGCATTTTCAAGGATTCCTCCTATCCATTGAACTATCTCTTTGACCCCCTGCCATCAGGCAGAGCTGCAGTAGTGTTCGGACAAGAACCATTAGGATGGGCAACAACCTCTTCTCCCAGGTCATGAGGCTACTGAACTCCTTGCCACTATCGTGTATGAAACACTAGTAGTGTTACACCGTTTATTCTTTAACTTGTGTCATTAAATGCACCTTGTGCTAAATGTCAATCTTCTGGAATATACTTTATTATTTACTAATTTATCTAATAATTTGCTCATGGTAATATTACTTTATGTGCTGTGTATGAGATATACATACTGTGTTGTCTACTTTGATCTGAGGGAACATTGTTTTGTTTGGTGGCCGACATGTGCATGGTTGAACGATCTGAGGTTTCGTCCAAGTTTCGAGAAAAAGACAGCTCATCGAGGATATGTCAGTGTATCAGCTTGGGTAAGCTATAAGTGCCTCTTCACTCACTAAGACACCAAACAAGACAAGCAACATACAAAATGCTGGAGGAATTCAGCAGGTCAGGCAGCATCAATGGAGATGATTACATAGTTGACGTTTTGAACCAAAATGCTTCATTAGTACCGGAAAAGAATGGGCCTAGAAGCCAGAAGAAGGTGGTGGGGGAAAGGGAAGGAGTACAAGCTGGCAGGTGATAGGTGAGACCATGTTTATAGTTCAAAACTTGAAAGTAAATTTTATTATTGAAGTATATATAAGTCACCATATACAAGTCTGAGATTTATTTTCTTTCGGGCATACTCAACAACTCCATGGAATAGTAACTATAACAGGATCAATGAAAGATCAACCAGAGTGCAGAAGATGACAAACTGTGCAAATGAAAGTAAAAATAAATTGCAATAAATGAGGAGATGAGATACTGCAGAGTGCACTGAAAGTAATTCCAAAAGAGTACATTTAAGGGAGATTTTAGAGCAATTTTCTGCAGCCCACAGAATGTTGCTGATGACTGCTGGCATCATCTTGTTGAGGGGGTCAGTGGGTGGGAGGAGAGCAGGGTAAGAAGTGAAAAGCTGTGAGCAGATCATTGGAAAAGGTAAAGGGCTGAAAGAGAAGGAACCTAATAGGAGAGAAGTTTGGAGCATGGGAGAAAGGGTAGGAGGAGGTGCGCCAGGGGGAGCTGAGAAGAGGTAAGAGGGTAACCAACACAACACAAGCAATTTATACTCCATGACTCCTGCCTTTCTGCTGGTCTCTAACCGAACAATCAGTTCTCATATTTGGGGCAGCACACCAATGGTTAGCACAACACTTCAGTACAGGTGACCCAGTACAATTCCTGCTGCTGCCTCTCCAGTCCTCTCTGTGACCACGCAGGTTTCCTCTGGGTGCTCTAGTTTCCTCTGACAGTCCAAAGATGTATCGGTTGGTAGGTTAATCAGTCATTGTAAATTGTCCCATAGTTAGATTAGGTTTAAATCGCGGGCTTGCTGGGGAGCACGACTTGAATGGCCAGAAGGGCCTATTCCACGCTGTATCTCAATAAATATTTCACATCAGGATTAACTGTGCTCTCGTAAACACTTGTACCCAATTAAGTGAATGAATTCAAACAATATGCATTGATAGAATGACCTCACATGTTCTGTTAGAGAAATACTGAATAGAAGGATTGCTGAAATGTTCAGCTTTATTTTCAGTGCTTGGGCTGAGGGGGTCGTGAAAAGTGTGTGTGGGGGTGGGGGGGGAAAACAGATTCAAGACTCAAAGTTACTTGTTATTCTTCACTGCACGAGTGAAAATGAGAATGAAATGAATTCTACTCTGGATCTGATGCAGCATAAAAAAAAATCACAATAAGCATAAAGAACACAATAAAAAATTAAAAAAAACACAATAACTATAAATATAAAAGCAATCCTATGAAACACAATGTACAAGTAACTGTTTGAGTGTGGCTACATAAACATAGATTAGCTTATATAATCAGAATCAGATTTACTATCACTGGCATATGTCGTGAAATTCGTTAACTTTGTCGTAACAATATATTGAAATTCATAAGATAGAAAAGGAACTGTGTATTATAGTATATATATAATTACTGTAATTCACAGTTTATATATATATACATACATATAACTATAATTCAGTTTTTTCATATATGTAGTTAAATTAAGTAATACAAAATAAACGCAAGATTCCGTAGATGTTCAAAATCAGAGTAACACGTACAAGATGCTGCAGGAATTCAGCTGGGTTAGGCTTCTCTGTACCTAACCACTGATGCTGCCTTACCTGCTGAGTTCATCCAGCATTTTGTGGGCGTTACTCCAGTTTATATACTGTACATAGACTGACTGCATGTACATAAAGTGACATTCAGAAGCATCTGGACATAAGGTGACTCTGACAGGAAATGATGAAGTGACAGTGATCCAAGTCTTGGCGAGTGAAGAGGTACTTGCAGCTTACCCCAGCAGGCCAGACCTTTGGAATTTAAATCTTTAACGATCCTATTAAGGAGTTAATTTTAAAATCCCAGCTTCTTAAGCAACTGGCAACCTGCTCTATTTGCCTGGAAGCAGTCAGCTTTTAGTTTAAGCCTTGTAGGAAGCCCCTGATGAGCTTGAGTAGTCATTCGATAAAGTACATTTTTACCTTCTTACTCTATATTGTACACCAACAAGACATTGCATTTGCTCCTCAGGCCAAACTGTGAAAGCTCTCTCCATTTCACAAGTGGTTAACTCCGCAACCTATGGACTCACATTCAAGGACACTACAATGCAATATTATTTATTTTGCATGTTGGTTGTTTGTCAGCCTTTGTTATTTATAGTTTTTCATAAATTTTGTTGTATTTCTTTATTTTACTGTAAACAATGGTAAATTAATTGGTCAATGTGAATTGTCTTGAAACGGCTCAAAGGGGCAGAAGGGCCTATACCGTGCTGTATCTCAATATATAAAAATATCAGAAAATGACACTATATCTTATGGTCTTACGTACTTTGATAATGAATTTACTTTGAACTTTGATTTTACAGATATCACAATTGTGAATACTGAAAATAAAAACAATTAGAGCCATAGAGTCATAGAACACTTCCCCTTCAGTCCACCCACTGAACAGCAAAACTGAATGTTTCGGGAATCCTTCTATTCAGCATTTCTCGAACAGAACATGCGAGGTCATTCAGTGCAAGAGACAGAGAGCGCAAAAAAAAACAGACACTTCAGCTCAACTAGTCTTTGCTGAACTAGTAAGCTGTCTAGTTCCATTGCCCTGTCTCCAGACCATAGCCCTCCATACCCCTCCTATCTGTTCTCCTGTCCGAATTTCTCTTAAATGTTGAAATCAAACTCTTATCCACCACTTCCTCTGGTTGTTCGTTCCACACTCTCGTGACCCTCTGAGTGAAGAAGTTCTCCCTCATATTCCCTTAAAACCAGGGGTTCCCAAACATTTTGATGCAGTGGATCAATACCATTAAGCAAGGGATCCATGGATGCCGGTTGGGAACCCTTGCCTTAAACCTTAACCTCTCAACCCTTGACCTCTAGTTCTAGTCCCAGCCAACCTCAGTGGAAAAGCCTGCTTCATACAGGTGTTACAGGTTATGGTGTACTGTAGGAGACTTAAGCTACTAAAGAGTCAATAAAGTCAAAGGGCAAAGAAAATAATAACATTTAAAGATGGAACAACACTCACCCATGGAGGAATCATGCATTGGTCGCCGACGAGGATTATTGCTGGAATATGGATAATACTGTGACCCAGGCTTGGCACCTGTAGGTGATGAGGCTCCTGGACTGCCCATACCTATGTCTTGCCCAAGGAGATTGGACTGCAGCATACAAAAAAAAAGGGAAAAGTAAAATGTTAGGATAGCCTCTTTGTTCGTAGCAATTGGTAAGACAGAACTACTTCACATCAATACTGCTTCAATTGACTGCACGCTGGATTGTTCACAGTGCACTGAATGCAGCTGCAGACATTTAACCAGTGTAAAGTTTGTGACCACAGATCCTATAAAACAAACAGGAGAACTCAAAGAGAGCTATTCTTACCAGTACTAGGATGTCAGAATCAGAATTAGGTTTACTCACTGACAGATGACGTGAAATTTGTTGTTTTGCAGCAGCAGTAAGTGCAATTAAAAAAACACTATGAATTACAATAAGAATTATAAATGTATATAGCTATAACTAGCATGTCTAAGATTGTAGTAATTGCACTGTATTTGTAATTGTATTGCACTGTACCGCTGCTGTAAAACAAATCTCATGATGTATATGGCTGATGATAAGCCTGAATCTCATATGGGTCTCTCTTGTGGATTGAGGGGGAATGATGGTTGGGCAAAGGGGAAGGGAGAGGGGAGAGAGCAGGAAGCACCAGGGAGACATTCTGCAATGATCAATAAACCAGTTGTTTGGAATCAAATGACCTTGCCTGCTGTCTCAGGGATGGTGTGTCTGTACCCGTGTTACCTTTGCCATTCCCAATACTCTTTGCTCTCGCCATTTACAAGTTTGCTTTCCACTCCATGTTGACAAAAACAGTACTGTGTAGGACTCTTAGTCACCCTAGCTATATATATGAAAAGACTTCTGCGCAGTACTCTCTATATCTATCTGTTATTGTATTTGCTGACCAGACCGTTATCATCAATGTTACCGGTAACCACTAGTAATCTACTGACTAGCAATTTCTCGTTTGATACTGTTTCTAGTCACAGGCAAAGTCCTCCCCACCATCGGTCAGATTTACGCGGAGTGCTGCACAAGAAAGCAGCACCTATCTTTAATGACACCCGCCATCCAGGCTATCCTAGTTGTCGCTACGACCATCAGGCAGAAGGTAGAGAATCTGCAGTATTCACACCCATGAACATGAGAAAATCTTCAGATGCATTCCTTTCTTCCATGAGATCAGATTTCCCTTCTTCAGCCCTTTATTTTTTTCATCATTCAACTTCTCAGCTCACTACATCACCCCACCCCTCTCCCGATTTCACCTACCACCTCGTACTTCTTTCTCCCCTCTCCCAACCTCTGACTTCCAGTCCTGAAGAAGGGTCTTGGTCCAAAACATCAATTGTTTACGCTTTGCACAGATGCTGCCTGGCCTGCTGAGTACCTCCAGCATTTTATGTTTGTTGCCATAAGGGTAAATGGGATCCTTCATGATGTTACTGGCCCTTGTTCAGCACCTTTCTGAATGTCTGTCCTTGATGGTGGGGGCGCTGGTGCTGATGATGCATTGGCTGGTTTTGACCACCTGTTGTAGAGCCTTCCTGTCTGCCACAGCGCAGCAACAGTAAGTCCCTTTGTTAAACCTTGGAACCCATTGTTTGCACTGGTGTCGATGGACGTGAATATGAATGTTGTGTCTGTGCACAACTACATATACATTAACTAAAAGCATGCATGCAGGAAATGGCTTTAACTGGTGCATTCACATTCCAGTGAGAGAAGGAGAGAGCACAGACAACAGATCAATACATAGAGCTAAGGGGAAGGTGGTCATTACACTAAAAGAAATAGATCCATACATTAGTTTGAAGCTCAGTGCTTCTCAAGAATTTTGTCTTCAATGGGCAGGATAAGGCTTCAGCCATCTCCAGCTTGGGACACCTCATCCAACGTCAAATTGACCATCATTTTATCAGGTTAGAAGACAAACCTTTGTCTTTCACTGTCTAACAAATTAGTTTTCCTTCCATGGTACAATTCTGAAAAATCTCCTCTCCCTTCTCTCCATGGCTTTGACATACTTGCTGCTCTGAATTGGGTAGAAGCTGACTTCCGGTTTAGTGCCACCATCCCACCACCACTCTGACCTTTCAGTCTTCAGCCTCCTACAATGTTACACTGAGGATCAAGGCTAGCTTGAAGAATAGCACCTCACTGGCCATCTGGGCACGTTGGATTCCACATCTTCAGGCAATCTAATTTCTTTCTCATGTGATGTCCATCTATGATAATGGCGATCGATTATTCCTCTCCACAGATGCTGCCTGACCCGCTGAAACCCTCCAGTATATTGTGTGTGTTACTTCGGATTTCCAACATCTACACAATCTCGTATAGTTGTGATATTCATTTTTCCCTTTAAGCCACACAGGTGCACAGCTGCGTAGCGACTGAAATGCTTCCGCGCACATCGCCTTTGTTGTCTTGAAGCTGGAATTTTGTTTTATATAAAGTCAATATAATTTTGACTTTAATAGTTGGGGTCTCCACACAAACCGTCATACAAGTCTGGCATTTTCCTGTTGCTCTGTCATTATAGTTTCATCAAGAATTTACTGCTTCCTGCTTTTTTATAAATTTAGATCTGTTTCCAAGTTTCAATCTGAAATCAGATTACTTTGAGCTTATCTAGGATTCTTTAATATGGATTTAGCCTGCCAACTCCTGCTGAGGGATAATAAATCAGAATTACGATATTTGCAAACTAGAAATCTATGAGAATGTGGAGGTCCTTCAAGGTCACACAAAATAAAGTCTTCAAATGATGTGGACATTGCTGGTAAAGCTGATACTAATTATTCTATGAAGGTATCAGCACAGTTATGAGGCAACCATGTATGGAGCCATTTATACATAGGGTCTGTACCACAAGGCTGTGCGCTTAGCCCCCTGTTCTATTCACTTTACTTATGACTGTGTGGCTAACTACAACTCCAATGCCATATTCACATTTCACTGCAGTAGACTGAATTAGCATATAGGAGGGAGATTGAAAAGCTGGTGACGAATTAGCATATAGGAGGGAGATTGAAAAGCTGGCTGAATGGTGCCACAAAAACAACCCGTCACTCAATGTCAGTAAGACCAAGGAGCTATTATTGATTTTAAGAGGAGGAATTCAAAGATCCATGAACCAGTCCCTATCAGAAAGAAAGTACACAAACCTCAGGACAAATACCACCAGGTTCAGGAACAGTTATTATCACATAACCATTAGGCTCTTGAACCAGAGGGGAAAACTTCACACAGCTTCACTTGCCCCATCACTGAACTGTTCCAAAAACCTATGGATTCACTTTTGAAGATTCTTCATCTCATATTCTCAATATTTATTGCTTATATATTTATTATTATTTCTTTCTTTTTGTATTTTCACAGTTTGTTGTCTTTTGCACACTGGTTGAATGCCTAAGTTGGTGCAGTCTTCCATTGGTTCTATTAGCGGCATTATTCTATTATGGATTCAATGAGTACGTCCGCAAGAAAATGAATCTCAAGAGTTATACATGATGACATATATGTACTTTGTTAATAAACTTGCTTTGAACTTTGAACAAAGCTTGTGTGTCATATTTATAGATTATTATTTGCCACATACTGTAAGTCACACATACACTGAATAAATCAAGTAGGTTTTTGTAACTAATGCACACAAAATGGTTAGTAGGTTAATGGGTCATTGTAAATTGTCCTGTGATTAGACTTGGGTTAATTTGGTGGGTTGCTGGGTGGTGTGGCTCATTGAGCCAAAAATGCCTATTCTGTGTTGTATCCTTACAGAGATTTGTTTAAAAAATTGGTGGAGGAACTCTGCAGGTCAGGTAACATCTAATGGAAGGGAATAAACAGTAGACGTTTCGGGCCAACATGCTTCAGCAGAACTGGTAAGGAAGGGGGACGATGACAGAATAAAAAGGTGGCTAGTGGATAAGCCGGTGATAGGTGATAGGATGGGGAGGGGCAAGGAAGTGAGAATCTGGGAGGTAATAGCTAAAGGGCTGAGAAAAAGGGAATATGACAGGAGAACGCACCCTGATAGAAAGGGAAAGAGGAGGGGCACCAGAGGTAGGTGACGGGCAGGTGAGGAGAAGAGGGGAGTCCAGGATGAGGAATAGAAAAAGAGACAAAGGGAAGGGCTGCAAGTCATGATTGGAAGTTAGAGAAATCAATGTTCATGTCATCAGGTGGAAGGCTATTCAGATGCAATACGAGGTGTTGGTACTCCAACCTGACAGTGACCTCATTCTGGCAGTAGGGGAGGCCATGGACCAACATAAAACTATGAGTTTTTATGACTGCGTTTTTGGGAAATGGCTTCACATCCTCTGGATTTTCTGACTAGACAAGCAGAGCATTAGCTGCTATGTTCGCATAGCCTCTAACAACGTTCTGTATCGTCTCATACACAATGAATTAATTACTTGGCAAGATAGCTGCGAGCTGGCACATGCATGGAACATCTAAGCATAAGGTATTTTCTAGTGAAGGAGAGGGGAGGAAAATTAAAAAAGAAATTCCACTCAGCTCCCTCCTCTGTGTTTTCCCTTGATTTTGCCATTCTGTTGGATAGGAGGAAGAAACAGTTTTATCATTTTACGTAGCTAACAAACATGTTATTTAACGTCTACATTGGCTAGTCGGATCTATAACTGGTGAAATTTGAACAATTCAGCTATTTTTGAAAGACCCTAAAGGATATGCCTTAGTCCAAACACCTCCCAGTTTCTTCACTTCATCCCTCCTCCCCCACCCACTTCCCCCTCACCTGGTCTCACCTATCACCTGCCAGCTTGCACTCCTCCTTCTCCCCTGGGAAGTGATAGGTGGACGAGCCAATGGGCTGAAGAAGAAGGAATCCAATAAGAGCGGAGAATGGACAATGGAAGGAGGAGGGGCACCAGAGGGAGGTTATGGGGAGCTGAGGAGAGGAACCAGAATGGGGAACAGAGAAGGTGGGGGCGGGGGGGAAATCAATGTTCATGCTATCAGGTTGGAGGGTTCCCAGGTGCTGAGTTGTCACTCCTCCAAACTGAGTTTTGCCTCATTATGGCAGTAGAAGCGGACATGGACCGACATGTCAGAGTGGCATAGGAAACCGAACTGAAGTGGGCAGCCACCAGGTGTGGCAGACAGACCGAAGATGATCAATAAAATGGTCACCCAATCTGTATAAGGTTACAATAGTCAGCTATAAACACAAGGGATTCTGCAGATGCTGGAAATCCAGAGCAACACGCACAAAATGCCAGAGGAACTGAGCAGGTCAGGCAGGACTTGACTGGAAAAGAAAGGGGGGAGGAGCTATAAGCAGTTGGGGGCGATAGGAATGAGTACAAGCTAAGTGATAGGTGAAGCCAGTCGACGAGTACTGATGTCTCAGCCCAATACGTCGACCGTTTTTTCCTCACAGATACAGCCAGATCTGCTGAGTTCCTCCAGCACTTTGCATGCAGAACTCAGGAAAACAACACAATGAATGGACAACATCTCTGCTGTTCAATGACTCTTCTTATCATAACAGAGGCCGGAAACTCACAGTAAAAAAAACCTAACGCAATTTACTTCGCTTAACCCTAAGAATTAAATCAGACTTTACGTATTCCACCCACTCCGGTGATAATGGAAATGCCACGGCAGCTTCTGAATCTCTTCCTGCAAAACTAGAATAGGTTAGATTCGTGACAGACAAAAGCTGAAGACTGCATATATTATACAGATTTATATTTTAAGAAAGGATGAGCATCTGTTCAAGGGTGCAGAACGCTTTCAGCCATCTGTTATTTGCAGTTATGCAACATTCGCTATATAGAAAGCATCGTAGCACAGAATGTAAAAACAACTCAGTAAAACTACGTATGTATGAAGAGGGTGATGTATGTATTTTGATGATGTTCTTGAATAATTGAAAATTGTCAATGCCCAGTCTCAAATGAAGAAGTTAGACTTGCTCTCATACAATGAAGATATCCTGTCAGTGAAAAGCGAGTCTTCCGATAACTACCCAGCTGACTGCACAAATTTTCCTTTAGGCAAACCATAGAGCAGTGTGCTCTGTGATGCATTGGCAGAGCCATACCAGCAAGGAAATTATTAGTTTAGGAAGTTTGCTTCCTTAAGGTTGTTATAGCTGGGCGAGGAGAGTTGCGGGGATAGGCTTTCTCTACCTAATAAATGCTCCTAATGGCATGCATCTCAAATACCCTCTGACAACCAAGTCCAACTCCTGGCCTTCAACTTCTACCGACAGGAGAAGGGGCATAGGCGTGTTATTGGCACCTTTAAACCAGTCACTTTGGGCAGATGGGACTCGTCAGCCGTGGTTGGCGTCCCATCTATGAGAAGGAAAACTCTGATCTCAAACCTCCACTGCCTTGCGATTCATAAGGAAGGCTTTAGTAGTAACCCCAAGGAAAAATCCGGACCTGCAGTCCCTAAGTCAGACCTAAATTGGGTTGAATGCAATTCCTGCGATGCCAAACTATATTGTTTTCTGCCGTTCCTTTCGATCCAGCAGCTGCGTGAAGAGAGGGAGCTTGCTGCATGGGCAACAACTTGCTCTCCATATCATACTGCCCTGGCTTGCATACCAATTAGACAGCTCGGACGCAGTACCCATGGTTGACTCCAACCAACAGATGGCTTCACTTGGGAAATTCAGCTTTGAGTGGAAATCTTTTATTTTCCCTCAACTCATCTTCATTGGAAAAACCTTATTGCTTTGATGTTTTGCTTTGGAACTACACCTTTAGAAGTGTAGATGAAGGCCCCAAAGCATTGTTGAGGATCCTTACCACAATCTTTTTGACTCAGTATTGCTAAGAAGGTGGTACAGGAGCATTAGGATGAGGACTGCCAGACTGAGTAACAGTTTCTTCCATCAGGCTGTGAGACTAATGAATACCCTGTCACACCAAGGTCTCGTCACTAGGACAGCCAGCTGTTTACTGTTTACCTGTGTTGCACACTATATGCATTTTGAATTATATTTTACTATTGTACTTATGCTATTATTTTGTTTTATGATATATATTTTGTGGGTGTACTGTGGTCCGCAGGAACACCGTTTCATTTGGTTGAAAATACATACAGTCAGACTACAATGTACTTGAACTTGACTAGAAGCACAATGCACCACTAAGGTTTTTAAAAACGCAAAATAACTTGACATGAACATTGATTTCTCTAACTTATCATTTTTCACACCCCCCCTTTCTCTCCTCTTCTATTCCCTAGTCTGGCTTCCCTCTTAACTCAACTCTTCTCTTCTCTTACCTGCCTATCACCTCCCCCGGTACCACTCCTCTGCCCCTTTCTTCCATGCTCCACTCTCCTCTCCTTCTTGTTCAGACATTTACCTTTTCCACCCATCAACTTACAGCATCTTACTTTATCCTCCCCTTCCCCACCCACCTGATGAAGATTCTTGGCCTGAAACATTGATTGTTTATTCCTCTCTATAGATGCTGCCTGACCTGCTGAGATCCTCCAGCATTTTGTGTGTGGGTTACACGAATTAAATCTTTCCTGATAATTTTTTGATGTACAACTAACTCTGAAGTACTTATATACCTTGGACTATCTGTTCAATGCTATAATTTTATTCAGTATTACAGGATAGTAACAAACCCTTCCAGCCAAACCATCCAATTACACGCACGGTTCCAATTAGCCTTGTATGTCTTTGACTGTGGGAGGAAATCCACACTATTAC
This sequence comes from Hypanus sabinus, assembly GCF_030144855.1. NCBI lineage: Eukaryota > Metazoa > Chordata > Chondrichthyes > Myliobatiformes > Dasyatidae > Hypanus > Hypanus sabinus. The sequence continues at coordinate 99,150,184 of NC_082719.1, read as the reverse complement.
AGGGAGAATGTACAAACTCCTTACAGACAGCAGCAGGAATTGAACCTGGGTCTGAAATCGCATTACTCTAATCGCTATGCTACTGTACCACCCATAATCCACGTGGGAGAATTAGAGGCAAAGGAATGCTTAAAAGGTACACAGAGAAATGTACTAACAGGACAATTAAGAATCACAAATCACATTTAAAGGCTTACAAGAGTTTGAAAAGAGTTAAAAGGGAAGGGGCACTGAAAAATTGCTAAGGAAACGAGATGGCAAACTGAAAGATAAACTCTGAGATGATAATATGCAAAGTTCATAAATATTTAGGATTGCTGAAATACATTTCTTCATAAACAGTTTTATCATTGCAGAAATTAAATGAAAAGGAAACATACACACAATATTTAAACTACTAATTTTTTTGTTCTGGAGTAGAACTCCCACAATGCACTGTGCTTTAAAGGAATTTTTTGTTATGGTTATTTAAGGCTGATCACTCTATTCTTCCTATTAATAATAGTAACTTTTTATACAGCACCTTTCAGGCATTAAGACACAGGCTCAAAAATCTTTACATAGATTGTAAATATAAATCAACCTAATCATAAAAATACAAGACAAATTAAAAATTGTAAGCAACAAGCAGAAAATGCAGGAGGAACTCAGCAGGCCAGGCAACATCTACAGAAAAAAGTAAACAGTCAATGTTTTGGGCCAAAACTGATCCAAAACATCATCTGTTTACTCATTTCTGTAGATGCTGCCTGACCTGCTCAGTTCCTTCAGCATTTTGTGTATGTTGCTTTGGATTTCCCAGCATCAGCAGACTTTCTCAAGTTTCTGAAGTAAAGAAAAATTATATTGAATAAAATATAATCAAATATACCAAATTATGTAAATATTATCAACATTAACAGGTATTAATTAATCCTTAGGATAAGTACCAAATTTAAAAAGTTGATTTTTAGGAAGGTGCTTGTCAAGACTCCAGATTAACTATAGTACAGATTTTCAACTAAAAAGACACTTCCTATTGTATTTTAACCACTTAACATCACATCTAATAATGCTGTATATACTGCAAATATATTCTGGCATCTAGGTATTTACGCACATTTTATTCCATATCTGTACTTTAAATTCTAAATTTATCTTTTATATAATCCTTTATTCTTTATAATTGTTGAATATTGTCCTTTTGATGCATGTCACACCCTGACCAACACTACAGCAAATTCCTAAAACATGCAAATGCATTTAGTGAATAAAGTTGATCCTTGATCCTTCAGCTTGGGAGGTTTTCTCACCAATATCCGCAAGTTCTCCAGCAGAAGTCGCTGTACTGTAAGCAGCAAGTAGGAACCGTGGCCAATAATCTGACCTTTTTAATTCGAGTACTAAAGCTGAGTCTCAAATCACCAGCTGTTTTCCCAAGTGAGATCAACTACAGATTAGAACGAGTCTCTAATATATTAACATTAACAAGAGAAACCTGCAGTGGAAGCATGTCACATGGCTCCACGAGCTTACTGCAACATTCAGTAAGACCATCACTGTTGGTCTTCAGTACCTCCACTTCACCATCAAATTCCCATAATCTTACAATGAACACGTGTTTCAATTTCACTCACCTCAGCTCTGCACTGATTTCACAGCCTACAAACTCTCTTTCAAGAATTCTACAACACGTGTTCTCAGTATTTTTTTTATTTTATTTGCTCATTTAAACTGACCCAGCTCTCTCATGGGCTCTAATCTCCCCACCACTGAAGGCATCACCAAAATGCAATGCCTCAAGACGGTAACACTTGTTATTAAGGACCCTGTCACTCAGGACATGCCCTCTTCTCATTGCTGCCATTAAGGAGAATGCACAGGAGCCTGAAGATACATACTCAGCATTTCAGGAACAGCTTATTCGTCTCCACCATCAGATTTCTGAATGGACGGTGAACCCATGACTACTTCCTCACTATTCACTTTTTCTCTGTTTGCACTAGTTAATTTTTTTAATATATATTTCTTATGGTTATTTATATATTATAATGCATTGCTGCCACAAACAGCAAATTTCATGACATATGCCAGTGATGGTAAATCTGATTCTGATTCCATCTTCCTCTGCACATTGGTTATTTGTCAATCTTTGTTTATGTAGAGTTTTTTCCCATTAATTCTATTGTATTTCTTTATTTTCCTGTGGCTGCCTGCAAGAAAATTAATGTCCAGGTGGAATATGTTGTTGGACACGCATTATTGAGAATAAATTTAGTTTGAACTCCAGGTAGTATATGGAGAGGTTTACGTACTTCTATAATAAATTTATTTTGGATTTTACTTCTTGCCTTTCTAAAATAGCTAAAATATTGACTCAAAGTCAAAGAGAAACATTTTATAATGCTCCAGCATTATCTATCAGTTTTTATATTTGAAAATAAATCTTTCTTGACTATTGCTACAACAAATTCGGCAAATGCACACAAAATGCTGGAGGAGTTCAGTAGATAAAGCAGCAATAATGGAGGGGAAAAAATAGATGACATTTCTTGCCGAGACCCTTCATCTGGACTGGAAAAGGAAAAGGACAAAGGTCAGAATAACAAGGTGGGAGGATGAGGAGTACAAGCTGACAGGTGATAGGTGAGAATGATTCTCTCTCGGCCTTTCAATATTCAATATGTTTCAAAGAGATATTCCCCACTCACTCTTCTAAACTCCAGCAAGTACAGGCCCAAATCCATCAAATGCTCCTCACACATTAACCATTTCATTCCCAGGATAATTTACAACCCTATCTACCTATCCATCTGGGAAGGGTTCAACAGTTGGACAAAAAGGCAGCTGATGGCTGTACCAGACATAGAGACCAAGACAACAAAGGCCTGCACAAAATATTTCAGCAAAATCTTCGCACTTTGAGAGAACAGAAATCCATATCTGTGAGGAAGGGCCCGGAGAGATTAAATGGTTTGTATGAAATGAAGTGAAATGATGGAAATGGATATAAACATCGACAGCTATAAATTGGTTGGCATCGGAAAAACTATCACAGTGACTCCAAGCTCTGCCCATTGGGATGGCATGACAACTGTTAGTTATATGGGTTACTACGTGCAGTCGGTGTTCCCCACTTCACTCATTGGCTTCGTTCATCAGCTGGAGATCAAAGTTCAACGTAAATTCATTATCAACATACATAAATATGTCAAGATATACCACTTTGAAATTCATTTTCTTGCAAGTATTTACAGTAGAACAAAGAAATGCAAAAGAATCAATTAAAAAATCACATGCAAAGATCAACAAGCAACCAATGTGCAAAACTGTGCAAATACAAAAAAAACATGAGTTGCAGACTCCTTCAAAGTGAGTCAATAAGTTGTGTTTAGTGATCAGCTCAGTGATAAGGTGAGTGAAGTTATCCACTCACTACCTTAGTGACTTGTAGGATTTAAATCGGCTTCACACAGCGTAATGCAGACCTGGTATTTCCAAAGGAAAGACTTGTGGAAGGTAGGAGAATGAGAAGAGATTTGATAGAGGTACAGTATAAAAAATTACGAGTGGTAAATGTAGATCGGGTAAATGCAAGCAGGCTTCTTCCACTGAGAATAGAACCAGAGATCATGGGTTAAGGGTAAACACAAGAGACGCCGCAGATGAAATGCAGAGTAAACACACAAATTACTGGAGAAACTCAGCAGGTCAAGCAGATATACAGTCAACATTTCAGGCTGAGACCCTTCGTGAAGACTGGATGAAAGTTCTTGACCCAAAATGTTGACTGTTTATTCCTCTCCCTAGATTTTGCCTGATCTGCTGAGTTCCTACAGCATTTTGTAAGAATTAAAGGAAATGTTTAAGAGGAACATGAGGCAGAACTTCTTCACTCAGAGGCTGGTGGGAGTGTAGAATGAGCTGTCTACGTAAGTAGTGGATGCGGTTTTAATTTCAACATTTAAGAGATATTTGGATCACTACATGGATAGGAGGAGTATGGAGGGCTATGGTCCAGGTGCAGACCAAAGGGACAAGGCAGAATAATAGCTTGTCATGGACTAGATGGACCAAATGGCCTGTTTCTGTGCAGAAATATGCTATTACTCTCTGAAAGGTGCAAAGTGACAGAAGCAAATGTTAGTGGTTGTTCAGCAAATCCGATCTGGGGAAGAGAGCAGGAGGGGATCGAATGGGTAGAAGAAGGACACCAGCATCTTGGCTGCTTCATCAGAGACCTCGGTGGAGGAGGCAGAAAGGAGAAGACCTTGCCTTGAATCTTCAGGAAAGCAGACACACAATAGAAAGCAGTGGGAACAGATGGCTGCGGAAGTTCACAGAAGTACAGCCCTGAGGGCCTGGATGCGGTCCCGCAAGAAATTTAATGACCTCGTATAAGTGGTCAAGGTCAACAAATTCATCTTCAAATGGTGCCTTCTTCTACCAGTCGTCTCCACCACAGGTCAATTAACCACACTCTCATCGCTCAACAACTATCTCCATCAGTCATAAGGATTATGAGAGGCACAGATAGAGTAGACAGACAGTTATCTTTTTCCCAGGGTTGAAATGTTGAATACCAGAGGGCATGCATTTAAGGGGGGGGGGGGGGGTGGTAATTTCAAAGGAGGTGTCAGGAGCAAGTTTTCAATACAGAGAGAGGTAGGTGCCTGGAATGTGCTGCCTGGGGTGGCGGTAAAGGCAGATACATTAGGCACTCTGAAGAGATGATTATAGGCACATGGATGTGAGGAAAATGGAAGGATATGGACATTGTGTAAAGCAGAACAGATTAATTTAGCTACCCATGTGGTTACTAATTTATTTGATTCAGCACGACATTGTGCACCGAAGGGCCTGTTCCTGTTCTGTGTTCTACGACCTACATTAAATGATCCATCTCACACCCATCCTCACTCTAGCCTTCAATCTAGACACCACTATTAGCTTCTACTCTCAGTTACGTTCACCAGAAAGGCTGCACGGCAGTTACTGATACACTTCAGCCGTTTCCACAATAAGACAAATAGTCAGTATTTCTTCATCAGTACTTTGGGCACAGCTTTGGGATGAGAGATGAAGGGTTTTAACTTGAAGCATTGACTGAATGGGGTTCAATTCCTGCTGCTGCCTGGCTCCCTCTAATCACGTGTGTTCCCTCCGAGCGCTCCAGATTCCTCCCACAGTCAAAAGACCTACGGATCAGGGTTACAAAGTTTGCGGGCATGGTGACGCTTGTGAGCTTGTTCAAACGCAACGAAAATGAAGACGCAAACGACTCATTTCACGACACATGAGGTGTACGTGGCAAATAGAGCTCATCATTATCTCCCTTTAAAAGATTGGTCACAGGGGAGACACAATAGACTGCAGGTGCTGGAACTTGGAGCACAAAATAAACCCGGAGATCAGTGGGTCAGGCAGCATCTGTAGTGCAAAAGAGGAAGAGTTTTGACATGAAACATTGACTGGCCATTTCATTCCACAATGCTGCCTGATCTTCATTAATAGCATCATTGCTATTTATTTATTATTTATAATAAATAATAATAATTACAATTTTTTTTCTCTTTTATAGTTAGGGTTTGTTGCCTTTTGCAATCAGGTCAAATGCCCAAATTGATTATAGTTATTTCATTGATTCTAATATCGTTCTTGAAGTTATTGAGTATTCCCGTAAGAAAATGAATTTGAGGGTTCTATGGTTGACGTACATGTACTTCGATCATAATTCTACTTAGAACTTTGAACTGACCTGCTTAGCTCCCTCCAATACTTATTGCTCCTGTTTCAGGGTTTGTTTTACAGGCAGACAAGGACGTCAGTGGAGTGGAGAAAGTAGGGTGGATGAGGATAGAGTTCCTTTACAAGAGTCAAGATTGCTCCATGTCATATCCAGTACACAAGTGTAAAGGAGAACAAAATAATTGTTACCCTGGGTCAGATGCAATCCAAAAAGCAGAATATGTAAAGAACATAATAATGAAACAAAAAAAAATACAGTAGATACATATGATAGTTTATATACAGTACGTAGATTGATTGCATGTCCGTAAAGTGACATTGGGTACAGGAGTGTCTGTACATAAGGGGACTCAAACAGGAAAAGATAAACAGTGGTGTTTGGGGGTGTGGAGGGGTGGGTTAGTGGGTGGAGGTGTTGATCGGCCTTACTGCTTGGTGGAAGTAACCGTTTTTGAGCCTGGTGGTCCAGGCATGAATGCTGTATAGCCTCTTCCCTAATGGGAGTGGGACAAACAGTCTATAAGCAGATGGTGGCATCCTTCATGATGATGCTAGCCTTTTTCCAGCACCTTTCCTTGATGGTGATGCTGGTGATACATTGGATAGTTTTGACTACCTATTGTAGAACAGAGGTGAGGAGGAATTTCTTTAGCCAGAGGGTGGTGAATCTGTGGAATTCATTGCTACAGATGGCTGTGGATGCCAAGTCATTAGGTATATTTAAAGCGGAGGTTGATATAGAAACATAGAAAACCTACAGTACAACACAGGCCCTTTGGCCCACAAAGTTGTGCTAAACATGTCCCTATCTTAGAAATTACTCGGCTTACTCATAGCCCTCTATTTTTCTAAGCTCCATGTACCTATCCAAAAGTCTCTTAAAAGACCCTATTGTATCAGCCTCCACCACCGTTGCCGGCAGCCCATTCCACGCACTCACCACACTCTTATTAAAAAACTTAAACCGCCATCTCCTCTGCACTTACTCCCCAGCACCTTAAACCTGTGTCCTCTTGTGGCAACTATTTCAGCCCTGGGAAAAAGACTCTGACTATCCACACAATCAATGCCTCTCATCATCTTATACACCTCTATCAGGTCACCTTTCATCCTCTGTCACTCCAAGGAGAAAAGGCTGAGTTAATTCAACCTATTCTCATAAGGCATCCTCCCCAATCCAGGCAACATCCTTGTAAATCTCCTCTGCACCCTTTCTTTGGCCACTACATCTATAGGTGCTTGAGTAGTTAGTGTCAAAGGTAATGGGGAGAACGAAGGAAGATGGATTTGAGAGGGAAAAAAAATCAGCCATGATGGAGTGGCAGTGTAGATTGGAGGAGCCAATGGCCTAATTGTGCTCCTGTCTTAAGGTCTTATTGAGTGAGTTGATGTTGACAAGCTTAGTGAGAATCCCAACTTTGTAGAAGATGCTCTTCAGAGCTTGTGCCTACTAACCCAAACTCTGAAAATTAGTAAGAGCCGTTGATCTCAGGGGATCATGGATTTGCGCCTCTGCTGCGGTGGGTTCACCCTCTCCACATCACCGATGTAGTCCAACGGAAGGGCAAGCACCGATACAGCTTGCCACCAGTGTCATTGCAGAGGTTGTCAGAATGAAGTTGTAAACAACATCAAACTGCCTTCAGGACCCCAGCTCCTGATTTCTTCCTCAGGGTTTACTCTCCGAGCCTTTCTCATGGGTTGGTATGGCCACAAGGCAACAGAGGTTTAAAATCAGAGTTTTCATTCTGTTAGGTTGAAGATAATTACCTTCATCTCTTCAACCACTAGGCTCCTGATTCAGTGTGGATAACTTCACCCACCACAATACTGAACTCATTGCACAACCTCTGGACACACTGCCCATAACTCAAGCTCTAAATGTTGTTTATTACTTATTTATTCATTACTTCTTTTTGTATTTGCACAATTTGTTGCCTTTTGGACATTGGTTGTTTGTTTGTTTTTGTCTGTCATTAATCGTATTATGTTTCTTTATATTTACTGTGAATGCCAAGAAGAAAATAAACCTCAGGGTTGTATGTGGTGACATATATGTACCTTAATAAATTTACTTTGAACTCTGAATTTCAAAAGTTCTTTCTCCAAGTAGACAGTCAGTCTGTTTTGGCAGAGTTTTAATTGAATCTTTGTTCTATGGTGAATGCCTGCAAGAAATTGAATCTCAGGGTTGTATAAGGTGACATAAACAGCACGTACTTTGATAACAAATTTACTTTACACTTTGAACAGCTCAGTCACAATTAACCCCTGGAATTTTCTGGGGATGGTTATCTTCATCTCCTCTTACATTTGCAATGAATAATGATGATCATCCCCTGAAGCGGTTATATTTGATTTCTTTAGACAGTTTATTCACTTATGGCTCATATTTGCTTTGAGTTTAAGCGCTAGAACTGATATCTCACTAAAATAGATAACCATGTCATTAAAATCTCATTATAACAGTTATTTCAGGCATGCAAGACCATATTTGAACTTGGCCCAGTCACAATTTGAGGTGGAATTAAACATTTATTAGAGCAGAAGTCAGGACATGTAATGAAGCTCAATCCAATTGTACTTTTGTTTGTTGTCCTAAATACTGGAATTTGACACAAGACTCTGATTACTTGCAAAACCACCAGAAAAACCGGTTTCACAAACATGAGGAAATCTGCAGATGCTGGAAGTCCAAAGCGACACACACAAAATGCAGCAGGAACTCAGCAGGCCTGGCAGCATCTATGGAAAAGAGTAAACAGTCAACGTTTTGAGCCAAGACCCTTCATTTCTGCTTGAAACTTTAACTGTTTATTCTTTTCCAAAGATGTTGCCTGGCCTGCTGAAAAAAACTGGATTCCCTGAATGCTCTAACATAGAAAACATAGAAACATAGAAATATACTGCACATTACAGGTCCTTCAGCCCACAATGTTGTGTCAACCATGTAACCTACTCTAGAAACTGCCTAGAACTTCCCTACCACATAGCTCTCTATTTTTCTAAGTTCCATGTACCTATCTAAAAGACTCTTAAAAGATCCTATTGTATCCACTTCTACCACCTTCATTGACAGTGCATTCCACGCACCCACCACTCTTTGCGGAAAAACTTATCTCTGACATCCGCCTTCTACCTTCTTCCAAGCACCTTAAAACTATGCCCTCCTCGTGTTAGCCATTTCAACCTGGGAAAAAGCCTCTGGCTATCCACATGATCAATGCCGCTCGTCATCTTATTCACCTCTATCACGTCACATCTCATCCTCTGTTACTCCATGGGGAAAAGGCCAAGTTCACTCAACCTATTCTCATAAGGCACCAAAAATAAGACCATAAGATTTAGGAGCAAAATTAGGTGTTTTGGCCCATCAACTTTGCTTTGTCATTCTATCAAGGCTGATTTGTTTTCCTGCTCAACCCCGATCTACTTTCTCTCCACAACCTTTGACACCCTTACTATTCAAGAACCGATCAACATCCACATTAAATATATCCAATGACTTGGCCTTCACTGCCGTCTGTGGCATTGAATTCCACAGATTCACCATTCACTGAATGAAGAAATTTCTTCTCATCTCAGTTCTAAAAAAATGTTCTTCTATTCTGAGGCTGTGCCCACTGGTCCTAGGCTTCCCCACTATGGGGAGCATCCTCTCCATACCTGTACTCTCTAGGCCTTTCAATATTCGATAGGTTTTAATGTGATTTATTTTTCATTCGCCTAAACTCCTGTGAGTGCAGGCCCAGAGTCATCACATGCTTCTCAAATTTAACACTTTCATTCCTGGAATACTTCTCATGGACCTCCTCTGAACCCTCTTCAATGTCAACTCATTCTTTCTTAGATAAGGGCCCAATACTGCTTGCAATACTTCAAGTGTGGCCCGATCAGTGCCTTATAAAGTCTCACCAGTAAATCGTTCTATATTCCAGGCTTTTCAAAATGAATAGCAACGTTGTATTTGCATTTGAAAATTGAGGGAACACACTCCAGTCCTCATCAAGGGATCAGCAATGGAAAGAGTGACCAGTTTCAAGTTCTTGGGTGTCAACATCTCTTAAACTCTATCCATACTGATGCAATTACAAAGAAGGCATGACAGCGGCTATAATTCATTTGGAGTTTGAGGAGAGTTGGTATGTCACCAAAGACTCCAGCAAATTTCTACAGAAGTACTGTGGAGAGCATTCTGACTGGTTGCATCATCACCTAGTACAGAGGGGCCACTGCACAGGATCACAAAAGAGTAGGCTGCGAACACAGCCAGCTCTGTCGTGGGCAGAAGCCTTCCCAGCAATCGAGGACATCTTCAAAATGCAATGCCTCGAAAAGGTGGCATCCATCATCAAAGACCCCTACGTCCAAGGACATATCCTCAATGCACACTACCTCACTATTTCTTCGTCTTTTTTTTGCACCACTAATTTACACTAATAGATACACATGCACACCATAACATACGTAGTATTATAATATCGTGTTTTATTTTGTATTGCACTGTACTGCTGCTACAAGATAATGATATATGCAAGTGATGTTAAACCTGATTCTGATTTTGTTCCTAATAGCCGAGGGAATAAATCTGCATTCAGATGAACAAAAAAAAGCTTTTAGATTATAAAATCTTTGCTTTAATCACTCCTTTGAAAATCTCTGAAATTAAGTACACCTTTCAACCCACTGAGCTCGGGTCATGAAATTGGTAATAGCTGGCCATCACTGAGTACCACTTCTTTACAGAACACTACAGAATTTCGGGAATAATTTGACATCCTATAAGGATTACAGCAAAAAATTAGCTGTTAGAAGTAAAAACCGAAGTGCTCCAATCTCCGGACTACTGTTAATTATGCACATTTTATGCAAGATGGTCGGTGAATCACTTCAAGGACTCAGTGCAGGTTCACACACAAAACGCTGAACTTAGCAAGTCAGGTAGCATCCATGGAGAGGAAAAAACTGTCGACGTTTTGGGCCTTGACCTTTTATCAGTCCTGATGAAGGGTGTTAGCCTGAAACGCCGACAGTTTACTCATTTTCATAGATGCTGCCTAACCTGCTGAGTTCCTCCAGCATTTTGTGTGTTTCAAGCATCTGCAGAATCTTTTGTGTTAACTCTGTATAGCTTGACTGAAGGGGCCGTGAAAGAAAGCCATTTTATGTTGCTTTAAAATTGAGAAATATCAAGGAGTACTAACTATTCAATTAAGTATTAATTTTCCTTTAAATTGTATTTGATAAATATAACAATTAAAGATCCCATGACAGAGGGCATATGACTGCTTGACAAAGCAAGCTTTATTTTGCTTGTGCAACCAGTGATCTGAAGTACAAATAACTCAAATTCCCACAGTATTAATTGCAAGCATTGAAATAAATTACTGATAGCACTGAGATTTTCCACAAAATTATTTTTTAATTGATATAATAGGCTTCCTCTTAAACCTAGTTACCTCTAAACCATACAATAAAACTCATTAATAAACTTCCCACACATAATCTTAACTGCTTGAAGCAACATTAACTCAACATATACCTCCCCTCCGCCATCAGATTTCTGAATGGACGATAAATCCATGCACGCTACCTCACTATGTTTTGCTGCAATTGTTTTGCACTGCAAATTTAATTTAATTTTATATATATTTAATTTAGTTCTATAAATATACATTTATCATCTGGCTATCTATGCATAACACTAGGGCTTGCAGATCAATTTTTCCAGCAGTACGTTTAGGATTTTGGCCTAAACATATAATATACGTACCTATAATATACATGTGTCCTTCGCAAAGTTCTCCAAATCAGCATGGCTTGTTTTTAAACTTTATCTCACTGGTTAATTAGATACCGCAGTTATTCCCCTGGTTAAGGTGACACTGCACCAACTTTCTGCTTATGTAGATCAATATTAAATACCGAAATTATTACTTTATCATTACATGTAATCAACTTTCACCACACTGAGCCAATTACTGTACTTTCTGACTGGTGAATGGGTTTCCTAATCTAAATTCTAATCACCCTGTCATTCACAACAGACTTAGTAATGCTTCACTTGCACGGTATTCACATGCAAAATACCCTAAATAGGCCAATTACAATCCATCTCCTGTTCTTCGGTTAACCCGCTGAGAACTGAAGGACTATTGCAACAGCCAGACGCTAAATAATATAAAAAGAGAGGAGCTCTTTTGTAAATTAGTCAACATGTCTGTATGCCTGAATTTCTTTCACAGAGTCCGACATAGCAACGCCCCCTTGTCTCAGTCGAAAGAGACAGAGGACACACCAAAGAGAGCAAGGCAGACAACTCCTGCGAAGCGGAAAATAAATCAGCTCACAAACACATTCCCCTGATAGCTCAACTTTTACTGGCAATGAAAAGAAATAATAAATTATGAAGCAATTTTTTTGTTTATTGTGGCTTGTTGAGAAAGAGGGAAAAACCTAGGAGTAATAAATAGAGGAAATTTCTTTAACAATCATGTTAAATTAAGCTTAGTTGAAAAGATGCAACGGGAAACACAATAAAAGTGAAGTTTACACCTCAGAAGTTAAAACTAGAAGTAGTCAGTTTTCTTTACTGTCTGTTAAGGATAACAAAAATGTTAATCTTATTTGGAGCACAGACTTGATAGAGGTGTAGAAGATGGTGAGAGGCATCCAGAGTGGGTAGCCAGAGACTTTTTCCCCAGGGTGCAAATGGCTAATAGTACAGTCATAATTTTAAGGTGATTGAAGGTAAGTGCATGGGGTATGTAAACGATAGATTTTTCTTCACATAGCGAGTGATGGGTGTGTGGAATGCACTGCCAGGAGTGATGGTAGAAGCAAATACATTAGGGACATTTAAGAAACAAGAGAAAATCTGCAGATGCTGGAAATTGAGAGCAACACACACAAAATGCTGGAGGAACTCAGCAGGCCTGGCAGCATCTATGGAAAAGAGTACAGTTGTGATTTCAAGCCAAACCCTTCATCAGGACATTTAAGAAACTCTTAGATAGGCAAGTGGATGATGGAAAAATGGAGGGCTATGTGGGAAAAAAGATTAGATTGATCTCAAAAGATCAGGACAACTTTGAGGGCCAAAGGACATTTACTATGCTGGAATGGTCTATGTTTTATTTGTAATAGTTACCATTTGGATCAAAAATTGTAATTACTGTTTGCCATTCTCACAAATACCTCACAGGTAGATAGGGTCGTAAAGAGAGCTTTTGGTACATTGGCCTTTATAAGTCAAAGTATTGAATATAACAGTTGGAATGTTATGGCGCAGTTGTATAAGGCATTGGTGAGGCCAAATTTGGTGAATTGTGTCACCAATTTGGAGTATTTGGTCACCAAATTATAGGAAGGATATTAATAAGGTTGAAGCAGTGCAGAGAAGGTTTACAAGGATGTTGCCAGGACTTGAGAAACTGAGTTACAGAGAAAGGTTGAATAGGTTAGGAGTTTATTCCCTGGAGCGTAGGAGAATGAGATTTGATACAGGTATATAAAATTATGATGGGTATAGATAGAGTGAATGCAAGCAGGCTTTTTCCACTGAGGCCAGGGGAGGAAAAAAAAGAGGACATGGGTTAAGGGTGAAGAGGGAAAAGTTTAAAGGGAACATTAGGGCTTCTACACACAAAGAGTAGTGGGAGTGTGGAATGAGCTGCCAGATGAAGTGGTAAATGCAGGCTCACTTTTGACATTTAAGAAAAACTTGGACAGGTACATGGATGAGAGGTGTATGGAGGGATATGGTCTAGGTGCAGGTCAGTGGGACTAGGCAGAAAAACGGTTCGGCACAGCCAAGAAGGGCCAAAAGACCTGTTTCTGTGCTGTAATGCTCTATGGTAAGTACCACTTAAAAAATGTTTACAAGCAAGAGATAGAGTGAGAGAATGCTGGGGGAAGGTGGAAAGTGTGAGGGAGAGAGAGAGGGGGTGAGGGGGAAGGGAGAGAGAGAGGAGGAGAGAGGGGGAGAGGGAGTGGGAGAGAGAGGGTGGGGGGGGGAGAGAGAATAAAAGACAACAACCATGCAGTTTATCATCTCTTTGTTCTATTCTTCTTTTGTGCATTTTTCATCTATAACTCTGTTGGTTTCCACAAACAACTGGAGTCTGATCACTGATTGGTCTTAATACGCTGAACTGCTAAACTAGCTTGAGGCATGAAGTCGTTTCCTGCTGCTTCTACTTCGTCTGGGTTTGACCATCCAACTAAATTATGTTGCAACCGTATTAGGCTCTTTGGTATGAGAGGGAAATCATTGACCTCACAACCCACATTTTTAGGACCATGCATCTTATTATCCACCTTGTTTCTCTTCCACATTTTGCTCTGAATTCTGTTATTGCTTAACGTGCACTACCTGATTGTACTGTATGGCACAGTAGCGTAGTCATTAGGCAATTGCTTTCGAGCAGGGGTTCCCAACCATTTTTATGCCATTGACCAATACCATTAAACAAAACATCTGTGGACCCCAGGTTGGGAACCCCTGCCTTCGAGTGCCAGCCAGCAATCACTGAGCAAGGTTCAATTCCAGCCGCTGACTGTATGTCGTCTATACATTCTCCTCATGACCACGTGTGTTTCCTCCCATGTTGCAAAAACATTCGGGTTAGGGTTAATGAGCTGTGGGCATGCTATGTTGGCACCGGAAGAGTGGCGACTCTGGCAGGCTGCCCAACACAATCCTTGCTGATTTAATTTGACAAAAACAACACATTTCATTGCATGATTCTATGTACATGTGACAAGTAAAGCTAATTTTTCTTCAACTGTTGTAATGAATAGATCTGAATGTATAATGTGCAAGACAGTTTTTTTTTACTGTATGTTACAAATACAAGTAGTTATAGAGTCATAGAACACTACAGTAAAGAAACAGACCATCGGCCCATCTAATCTATGCCAAACTATTAACCTGTCGAGTCCCACCAATCTGTACTGGGACCACAGTCCTCCACTCCCATCCCATCCATGTGCCTATCCAAATTTCTCTTGTGTTGAAATCGAACCCACATCCACACTTTCGCTGGCAGCTCGTTCCACGCTGATCGCCTTCTGCGTGAAGAAGCTCCCCCCATGTTCCCTTACATATTTCACCCTTCACCCTCAACCCAAGACCTCTCGTTCTAGACTCACACAACCTCAGTGGAAAAAGCCTGCTTGCATTCATCATATCTATACCCCTTAAAAATGTTGTGTCGTTCGTTCCTTATGTACTCTGACGTTTGACCTGGTTGATCGTGGCCTTTCTATGGCCATGATCATTCTAGGCAAATTTTTCTACAGAAGTGGTTTGACATTGCCTTCTCCCAAGCATGACGGGTGATAGAGATTGTCTGTCTGACATCAATAGTCATATAACCAGGACGTGATATTCACCAACTGCTCATACAACCGTCCACCACCAGTATTCATGGCTTCACGTGACCCTGATCGGGGGGCAAGGTAGGTGCTACACCATTTCCAAGGGTGACCTGCAGGCTAGCAAAGGGATGAAGCATCTTACACCTCACTTAGTAAAAGTATCTTTACTCTGCCACCCAATAATTTTGAACAGCTCTATCAAATCACTGCTCATTCTTCTATGTTCCAGGGAATAAAGTCCTAACCTCTACAACCTTTCCCTATAACTCAGCTAATAGTTCACCAATTTAAAGTTGGTCTATTACTCAACATTATAGGCCTGATTGCATCTCATATCCTTTAATGCATTCATGCAACAAAGATCATTGAGCTCACTGTTATAAAGTTCAACTTACCAGCTATAAATATTGAGAAAAAACTGACCCTCTGGCTCTTGCCATAAAGGCTGACATAAGATTGAGGTACTTCCTATTCTCATCGCATAGTAACCTTGCTACACTCAATATTACAAAACCCCAAATTCAGCTGAATGTTATGCTGACGGTGAATAACCATTAGTCCAGTGTTATTTTGGCCTGACCTGGAAGATTCAATCTATTAACATCATCCAATAGTTCAGAAAACACAGCCATGAGATCTTTTTTTGGGGTTTCTGAGCTCTGAGCTACAGAAACTCCAAGAGAAGATCTCATCCCCAGAAGTGGAAGGAAAGTCTGGCCCAATACAAGAGAGCTGCTATCAGTGACCTATGACCCAGTAGGGGTGATGGGTAATATTGAGTAAACAATTAATAGTTATGAAATTAACATTAGGTGCAGGATGCACGATCTTGAATATAAAAAAAAGAGAAATCATTCCTAACAGAATGTTTTAGAGAAAAGAGTAAGATAAAAGAAAAAAAACATTTGCCATGTGTAGCGAAGCATCAAAGCTTACAGTCAAATCTGTCATTTGTTTCAAATCAGATCAACAAAGATTGTACTAAACCTCTGGAATGTGCGAGGAAACCGGCACACACAAAGGATACCCGCGTGGTCACAGGGGGAATGTACAAACTCCTTACAGGCAGTGGCAGGAATCAAAACTAAATGGTGATTGCTGGTGTTGTAAAGGGATTACACTAACTGTTACAATAAAACCATTAGACAAAGAAGTAGAATTAGGCCATTTGACATATCAGATTTGATCCAGCATTCCATCATGGTTGATTTATTATCCCGCTCAAGTCCATTTTCCATATCCCTGTAACCTTTGACACCCTGTCCAAGAACCCTATGAATGTCCGCTTTAAGTGTACCCACTGACTTGGCCTCCACAGACATCCATATCCTGGGTAAAGGAATACTTCCTCATCTCTGTTCTAAATGAATACCCCTCATTCTGAGGCTGTGCTTTCTGGTCCTAGACTCCTCTATCATGGGAATCATCCTCAACATATCCACCCTTATCGAGGCCTTTCAATAATCAATAGGTTTCAATGAGATCCCCCTTCATTCTTGTAAACTCCAGCAAGGACACATCCAGACCCATCAAACACTCTTCACACGTTAACCCTCCCATTCCTGGACTGATAGTGATCAGTAATAACAAGTTAATGATAACAAAACTCTGATTCTGAGTTACCAAGACAATCCAGACTTCAATGTATTGGCTCATATGAAGATCTGCAACACATACTCCCCACGATGCTGCTGACATATCGGCCTAAATTCAAAACAAATTCCTAACTTTTGCCTAAAGTTCTCAACTTCCAGATGCACACGGTGAAAGCTGAGTTATATTGTCAGCTCAAGGAACTACTCTGAAAACAGCAGAGCATCGCTCTCCAGTTCCCTGATCAATTTTGTTTTAATAGTAACCATATCGACCATCCAGGCCTTGCTGTCTTCTCGCTACTACCATCAGGGAGAAGGTACAGGAGCCTTAGGTTCCACACCACCAGATTCAGGAATAATTATTACTCTGCAACCATCAGACTCTGAACCCAGTGTGGGTAACTTCACTCACCTCAACTCTGAACTGATTCCACAACCTATGGACTGAATTCCAAGGCCTCTTCAACTCATGTTCTCAATATTGTTTACTTTTTCATTTATTGGTTTTATTATGTTTTTTTTGCACCTTTTCTTCTTTTGCACACTGGTTGTCAGTCGTTTTTGTGTGTAGTTTCTCATTGATTCTATTGTATTTCTTTGTTCTGCAAGACAATGAATCTCAGGATAGTACCTGGTGACGTATACATGCTTTGACAATAAATTTACTCTGAATTTTTGAACATTGAATAGTACTAGTTTCTCCTCTCTTGCCAATGAGTAAGAGCAGTTTTTTTAAAAATCAGTGGCCATGATTTCATGGCGTTACTGAGATCTGCAAGCAAAGCAACATTATAAAATACAAGAAATCAGAGTAAGAAATGAGGCAACACAACCTTCTGCCTAGAAGATGCAATATTGTAAAGACACATAAACACACAACTTAATAGCCTGTTTTTGCTGAGTTGAATGTTCTCACCACTTAGCCAGATTTTCAATCTCCCTCCTATATGCTGATTCATCACCACTTTTGATTTGCCCAAGGATAGTGGTGTTGTTGGCAAACTTAAGTATGGCCTTGGAACTGTGCCTAGCTTCATAGTCATAAGTATGTAGTAAGCAGAGTAGGGGACTAAGCATACAGTCTTGTGGTGCATCTGTGCTGACGGAGATTATGGAGGAGATGGTATTTCTAATCCGATCTAACTGGGGTCTGCAAATGGGGAAATTGAGGATCCATTTAAAGCTTATTGATTAGTCTTGATGGAGAGATAGTAAACAAATCTGAGTTACCGTCAATTAAAAGAATCCTGATGTATGCATTGTCACTGTCCAGATGTTCCAGCATCGCATGAAGCTATTAGCAGATCAGATTCCAAAACCAAAATTTGTCCTAAATTAGCCATAGTAGGAAGGGGAACAAAGGCACTGAAATCAATTTTGTTGATGCAAACCGATCAGGACAGAGCCAAGTTTGAGGCAACAAGGAGCAAGTTGTCTCCACAGTTCCTTTTGGGAGGAATTCAAGGCAGCAAAATCTTTAAGTTACTCTGAACAGTGCTTGTGGGCATGAACAGGTGACACTGTAATGATTTTTACGTATGGAACTGCAAATCCTTTATCCACCATTCAATCTGTTAAATGATTTTATTTTGTTTTTTTCATTGTGAAATGATTGAATCCCTATGCAGAAGAAAACAAGGATAAGTGTTTTATCACTAAATCACTTTCCTTAGCGGCCGGTGAATTAAGAAGCATAGAATGTACATTAGACACCACCTGTACCTAATAAAGTGGCCACTGAGGGAATGCTCATGATCTTCGGCTGCTGTAGCCAGAAGCTTCAAGGTTTGATATGTTGTGCGTTCAGAGATGCTCTTTTGCACACCACTGTTGTAATGTGTGGTTATTTGAGTTACTGTCACCTTCCTGTCAGCTTGAACTAGTCTGGCAGTTCTCCCCTGACCGCTCACATTAACAGAACAGTTTTGCCCACAGATCTGCCACCCATTGGATTTTTTTTGTTTTTTGCCCCATTCTTTGTACACTCTTAGAGACTGTTGAGTGTGGAGATCAGCAGGTTGTGACATACTCAAACGACCTGATTTGGCACCAACAATCGTTCCATGGTCAAAGTCACTTAGATCATATTTCTTCAACATTCTGATGGTTGGTCTGAACAACAGCTGAACCTCTTGATCATGTCTGCATGCTTTTATGCATTGAGATGCTGCCACATGATTGGTGATTAGATTTTGGCATTAACGAGCAGGTGTACAGGCAGTCCCCGGGTTACGTACGAGTTCTATTCCTGAGTCCGTCTTTAAGTCGGATTTGTATGTAAGTCGGAACAAATACATCTGGTATTATTTAGCGTCAGTTAGTCAAAAGTTTGTCTTAGTACATAGTATATATTTTACCTTTCTATGCATATAAAACACTTAAGAAACGTTTGTATTCCAATGCAAACCACTGCGTTGCTTAGTAATAATTGTAGCTTTCATCGGGGCAGGGCTCCATTATTCTCACTTTATCCATTATCCTTTAAGATTGTTCTGATCGTTGACCAACTGTAGCCTAAAGCTTTTCCAATGACTGATGCGTTTCACCTCTTTCCAAATGCTTTATTATTTCCACTTTATTTTCAATGGCGATCACTTCCCGTCAATGAAACAGAAACATTGCGGGCGGCGGGTTCTCAGCTCTGCCGGCTCCTGAAGTCCACTGGGTCCTAAGGACCATCGCACTGAGCCACGTTAAGTGGAACAAATGGGGGCTATGCTGGGTTTGGGTATTTGACCCTCCACAATATTCCGCGTGGAAATTTAAACTGGAGGTGTCAGTGTTTTTTTTTACAAGGTCGAGTTGCGAGCTCGACATCAACCTGGCACGGATGGTACAGGAGTCCTTGGATCGACATCAACCCGGCACGGGAGCGGCCTATCACTGGATCGAACTCGGGGAAACTCTGTTTCCAAGCCCGGCACTGATCTCACTGTGCCACCACCCAACCAGAACAGGCGGGGTCAGCATGAATCTTACTAAGAAAAATTTAAGCCAAATACAAAGTTACACACTCAACACAGTATCAATGGCAATGACTTAAAATGGCAGACAGCATCGTGATCCAACTTAAAATGGCGGAGGGCGTTCTCCTTCCTCGGTTCGTAAGTACGAGTTGTCCTTAAGTCGGACGTTCGTAACTTGGGGACTACCTGTACCTGATAAAGTGACCACTGAGTGTAATAAAACAGATCATACAATATTATAGCAGTCATCTTCCTGATGGTTCATTGGGTTGATATACTGCTCAGTGTGTTTTTAATGTCTGTATAGAACAGAAGTCTGAAATTTTTTTATTCTGAGCTGTAGTTGGACCTTGCACTTGTCTGAAGGATATAGGTGACATAACTAATTGAAATGATCTCTGTTTCCAAAATCCACACTTGCATTTGGTGTTTATATCAACCATCGGAATGGGCAGCACGGCAGCGTAGTGGTTAGCACAACAGTTTATAGTACAGACAACCCAAGTTCAATTCCCGCCGCTGCCTGTAAAGGAGTCTGTACATTTTTCTATTGACCGCATGTGTTTCCTCCGGGTGCTTGGGTTTGCTCCCACAGTTCAAAGACATACCAGTTGATAGGCTAATTGGTCAGTGTAAATTTTCCTCTGCTTAGGCTGGGATTAAATCGGGAAACCGCTGGGTGGTGCAGCTTGAAAGGCTGAAAGGGCCTATTCCGCACTGCATCTCAATAATAAATAATAAATAAATATTTTAATAATCTAAGTTCTGTTATAATATCTCTTATTTCCTCACAATGGTATTTCAAAAGTCACACAATAGCCAACAGAAAGGACAAGTTTCTGGAGATTTGTATTATAGAGACCATAAGACTCTTGAGCTAAAGATACTTCTTCTCAACCTGTGAACAAACATGTGTCAAAGCTTTGAGGAAGCAGGTCAGAAACATTCTCTCTAAATATAACATTTTTAAAGTAAGATCTCAAGGAAGTTTTGTTTAGAGTCATTTTAAACTGAGCCACGTCAGCCAGAGCTGTGAAGTAGACATTTCCAAGACCACCTACTCTCCTCAAAGTAAAGTAAGACACACGTCTGAACCTCAGTGCTGGCCTGCAGTTTCCTATCTGACAAAATCTTCACCTTGGATCATCTGAAGCTTTGGCTTGTTTCTCCCTGATTTCATGGAAAAAAAAGACCACAGCATACAGAGTAAATTAAGAACTTCAGATGCAGGACTATGAAAGAGATTGCAGAGTTGTCAGTCATACAATATCAAAGCCCATCTGTGGCATTTAGAAATTAATGCCTGCAAATTGTACTGAGGATGGCAATCGCATTTTCAAATATTGCAAAGTACATTCAGGTGACCAACTATAGAACGGATTATGGATATACGCTCTGTGGCCATTTTATCAGGAACCTCCTGTAGCTAATAGAGTGGTCACTGAGTGCATCTTCGTGGCCTTCTGACACTGTAGCTCTTCCACTTCAAGGTTCAATATGCTCTGCATTCAGATATGCTCTTCTGCACATCATTGTGTAACGTGTGGCTATTAGAGTTAATGTTGCCTTCCTGTCAGCTTGAACCTGTCTGGCATTCTCCTCTGACCTCTTCAATTAACCCGGTGGTTTCTCCCACAGAACTCCCACTCACGCGAATTTTTTGTTATATTTTCACACCATTTTCTGTGAACTCTATACAGACTGTTGTGCGTGAAAATCCCAGGAGATCAGCAGTTGCTGAGACACTCAAACCACCCTGCCTGGCACCAAAAATCATTCTACGGTCAAAGATCATGCTTCTTCCACATTCAAACGTTTGGTTTGAATGACAACTGAACCTCTTGACCAGGTCTGTGTGCTTTTATGCATTGAGTTGCAGCCACATGATCGGCTAATTCCATACTGGCATTAACGAGCAGGTGTACAGTTGTACCTAATAAAGTGGCCACTGAGTGTATATTTTTATTCTATCAGCGTGCTCAACTAATTTTACTGCTCAATAGATCGATAAATCACAAGAGTGAATCTCAGATACAATTATTCAAACACAAAATATCACTCAAAGGTGGGCAGCCACATGCAACTTCCTAAAAATATTTTTTTGGAAGGCTTGCACATTTGCTCTCTCAGGTGAGTACACTACTACTATCTGGAAGATAGCCGTTTAACTCACAGTTGTTAGCAGAAGTCTTTTCTCTCCTTAAGATTTTTCCCGTCTACTCTGCAAATGCATGGCAGAGTTCTACACCACTCATCTTTTCAGTATTTTGCTATAGTATACGTATGCTTGAGAAACTGAGCAGTATATTTCATCAGGCAAGAGAGGCAGAAGAGATTGCATATGCTAGATTCTGGTATGACAAACAATCTGCTGGAGAAATGCAGCAGGTCGAGCAGCATCTGGGAGACAAACTAATGGCAACTCTTAGCTTTATTTGTCATATGCACTTTACATCAAGGCATACAGTGAAATGTGTGTAGTAATGGATCAGTCATACAATAATGTGTGGGACTCTGATTCTAAAACTGGATCAGGCTTGCATTTATGGTGTCTCTTATGAATTTGTATTTTATTTTGGTGAATGATGCTTGCCACTTGATTGTGCATTTGTAAGCAATCATATTTTTATTATTATTACTATTATTATTGTTACAAGCAGCAGTGGGAATTGAACCATGATCGTTGGTCGCTGACACTGTGAAGCAATTACACTAACTGCTACAAGTAGTTTCCCTTTCTCCCAAAACATCGACATCCATCTCATCAAGTAACATCATTGCTTAGGCACACAATAGAGTATAATCAGGCCCTTAGCAGATGAAAACGTTCAATTTTCCAATAAGAAACTGATGACAAATTTCTCTTTGCTTGTCCAGGTACAATGACAACTTCAGCACCCCAGAACACTGCGTCAGGTGAGGACAACCAATTCAACACAGATCAGAAATTCAAGGCCTTCCCTAAGAATGTGGCATGAACAAGACAATGCTTTAAATCTTCACAAAAGAACACTAACAAACCCGTCCCCATCTTCCGGCCTAGTGTAGCAAGTAGAAGAGATTTAAACAACTTCCTGCTTGTGAAACTGCACTCATTGTAATGGAGCTTGGAAGACGCAAACAAACAGATGAAGAGGCATAATTTAAAAGTAATTTTGCTCATTGGTTAAGCGTCAGCATTTCTGGATTTATGTATAGTTTCTCACTACAGGAATGATGTGGAAGCTTATGAGAGGCTGCAGAGGAGATTTACCAGGATGCTGCCTTGATTAAAGAGCAGGTCTTATGAGGAAAGGGTGAGTGAGTGAGCGCTTTTCTCTTGGGGTGGGGGCAAAGGAAGATGAGGGATGACTTGACAGAAATGATCTGAAGCATAGATCAAGTGGACAACCAGAGACTTTCTCCCAGGGTGTAAATGGCTAATAAAGGGGGCAAAATATCATGGCAATTGGAGGACAGTATAGGGGGAAATGTCAGAGATCAGCTTTTTACACACAGAGTGGTGGGTGCATGAAACACGCTGCCAGGGGTGGAGGTGGAGGCAGATACACTCTGGGCATTAGATAGTCACACGGATGATAGAGAAATGGAGGGCTATGTGGGAAGGAAGGGTTTGGTTGACCTTTGAGTAGATTAAAAGGCTGGCACAACACTCTGGGCCAAAGGACCTGTATTGCGCTGAACTGTTCTGTACTGTTTTGCACCATAAGTTTGCAGAACATGTCATGCAGGGACTTGGGTTACATCTCTTTTTGTGTGTGGGACTGTATGCTTGCTTGCTATTCTGCATGTGCTGCGTATGTTTTGCACCTTGGCCCTGGAGGAATGCTATTTTGTTTGGCTGTATTTGTCTCTGGTTGAGTGATAATTAAACTGAACTTGAACTTCAATGCTTTATGTTTCATACAAGACAGTGATAATAAACCTGACTCTGATTTACCGGACAACAAAACTGGAAATGTTACTTACTGACCTCAGTAAGCTGCTTCATTTGGACTTACCTTTGATCGCATGCCTCTTCGCATGGCGATAAAATGGAGCTGGAAACAGAATGGAAAGAATTGTTTAATTTTTTTTTTCTGCTGCATTTAATTTTCACCGTGATGATTGGGGAATGAAGTCAAAATGAAGCCAATGGATCCCCTTCACAGAGATGTGGGATGAGTGGAAAGGTGTCCATGGTCATGTATTGGAGGACAATGCACCGGGTCACCCTAACATAAATGTAACACATATCCAACAGGGTAAAGCAGCAATAGTTTGTTTAAAAAAAGAGGCAATCAAAATAATGAAAAAATATCATAAGAATTGCTGTGGTTATAAATTTATTTGGCAATAAACCATTTACAGCCACACTGCCCCAGTGACCCCAAAAAAGCCCCAATTAACCCTAACCTAATCACAGGACAATTTACAACGACCAGTTAACCTACCCAGTTCGTCTTTGGACAGTGGGAGGAAACCAGAGTATCTGGGGAAAACCCACACATTCTACGGGGAAGATATATAGATTCTTTACAGAACAGCGCTGGAATTGAACTCCCAACACCAGAATGCCCTGAGCTGTAATAGCATCGCACTAACTACTACGTTACCATGACGCCCAATCTATTATTGTTGTTGCAGCAACAACCTAAACAGCCTATTATTGACTTCAGGAAGGGGGAGAAGGTTGAACTTGGTTCAGTCTACACTAGGGGAAATCAGCAGTAGAGTGAGCCATTAGCTTTAAGTTCCTAGACATTAACATATCGCATAGATAATATGCTAATTCCCAGGAACATGTTATGCTATGTTATGATATTTCAACACATAACCTAACACGTTAAGTTATGATATGTTAATGCCCAGCAGCTTGATGTTCCTGGCCAATAACATATCACATAGATGCAATCATGAAGAAAGTATGCCAGCATCTTTACTTTCCTGAAAGTCAAGGAGGTTTGGTTGGTCACTGAGCACTCTAACAAATATCTATGGTCATACTGTTGGAATACTCTGACTGTTCTGGTACAGCAATTTGAACGTGAAGGAAGATGCAGAGAGTAGTGGATTCAGCCCGGTACATCAGAGGCACATTCTCCCTGCCTCTGCAGTATCCCGACGAGACATCTATCATCAGCAGAATCCTGCCGAAGGGTCGCAGCCCAAAGCGTTGACTGTACGTTTTTCCATTGATGCTGCCTGGCCTGATGGTCCCTCCAGCAGCTTGTTGCGTGTGTCGCTTGGATTTCCGGCCTCAGCGGGTTTTATCATTTGTGATTTAATCGATCATCAAAGATCCCCACCTTCTCACAGCTAAAGAAGCCTGAAGTTCCACGTTACCTATTTTGAGAACAGCTACCCTTCAACTATTCGACCCTTGAACTAACAGACGCAACACTAATCTCTGCCTAATATCGCAATACAGTCAGCACAATGGGCATTGTGTGCTTTTCTTCCAGCTATGCTCTTTCTTGCAAAGATTATGCATGATTGACCTTTGTGCTTTTTTTCTCTCTGAATGATGCCAAGTGCCTGTGATGCTGCTGTAAGCTTTTTATTGAACCGGTGCATACGTGCACTAGTACAAATGACAATAAGCTCGAATTTGCCATTAAAATTAAAACAGAAAAGGATGTAAACATTGAACAAGTCAGGCACAGCTCCTGTGGAAGATGTGTTAATGTTTCAAACATGAGATCCTTTGTCAGAAAACCCCAGTGAGGGGTCACTGATTTGAAATGGATAAAATCGTTTCTCTTTTCACAGATTCTATCAGAACTGCTGATCTCTCCAGCATGTTCTGTAGCCAAAACTAATTATTGTTGTTGTCTGGTTCTGGCTGTAGGCAAACCAATTTTGGCAGTTCAACCACTTCTGCATCCGACCAATCAAAATATATTTTACCCATATACTTAATCTAGCACATGCTCTTATTTCCAAAGTATGCAGATATTTAACTACAATGCAGATATAGAGTAGATACCATCTACTCTCATGTGCAATGGTTGCATCACAATCTGGTATGCACAGGATCATAAAAAGCTGCAGAGATTTGTAAACTTAGCCAGCTCCATCATGGGCACTAGCCTGCCCAGCAGTGAGGACATTCTCAAAAGCTGATGCCTCAAAGTGGCGGCATCCTTCATTAAAGATCATCCTTGCTTCTCTTGCTACCATCGATGAGGAAGTACAGTATCCTGAAGGCACACACACAATATTTCAGAAACTGCTTCTTCCATTCCACCATCAGATTTCTGAATGGACAGTGAACCCATGAACACTGCTGGTCTTCAGTACCTGAGTGCATGAGAATGATGGTCAATCTCATAGAAATATACAAATTTATGAGAGATATGGATAAAGTGAATACATGGAGGCATTTTCCCCTCAGACTGAATGAGGCTAAAACCACAGGCCATTGGTTTAGGATGAAAAATAAAACATTTACAGATAATCAGAGGGGGAAACTACTTAACTCAAAAACTGGAGACAGCGTGGAACGAGATGCCAGTAGAGTGGCCAAAGTGGATTGAACTGAAACACTTAAGAGAAGTTTGGATAGCTGCATGGATGGAAGAAGCTCCACTGTACCATTCAGAACCTTAATGCACAACACTGGCCTTTACAACACTGAAGCAGGTTCAATCAAAAACTGTGCACAGAACAAACGAGGTGAACTCCACCCTTAAATAAAAAAAAATTAAAAGAATATCAGGCGCTCCTTTAAAAGAGCATGCTTAGTAAGTACATTTCTCCAAACAGCTAATTTGTTTCTGGATTTAAATTCTCTACCATTTGTCCATTACAATGCACTTTAACGCTGGGTAACTGGGAAAAATTAGTGACCAGGCTACCTACCTGGGATATAAATCAGGAGTTCCGCATATGCAGGGCCCTCAGAATAGTCAGGGGTCCCTCCCATGCATCCCAGGAGGTACCGTAGCAATAAGACAAGGACTGACGGACTGATGGGAAACAGCTTCTTTCCCAGGCCTTGAGGTTACTGAACTCCCTGCCACCACCCAGGTCTCATCACTTATGAAGCACCAGTACTATTATTCAGTTTATTTTCAATGTACCTTATTATTTGTTAATTTATTTGTGGTAATATTACTTTATGTGTTGTGTTTGCACCTTGGTCGGAGGAATGTTGCATCACTTGCCAGTATACATGTCAACGGTTGAATGACAATAAAGTTGGACTGGAAGAAGCAGCAAACCTGTGATACAAAAATCTAAATAAACCCCATGGACAAAAGGTTAACTAGACTGTGCTAGAGTGTTGTGAAATTGATCTCTATTACCAGCTACATTTCGTTTTTAATTACAAACTGGAAAATTTCTAGAAACACATTGATACACAAGTACATGCAGTAGGAACATCACCAAATCAGCTGCCAAGACTTTAACCTTTTTTAAAGTCAAAAGTACGTTTATTATAAATTCAAATCACTACAGTACAATCACGTTACGAACAAAATCATGACTAACACAGGCTAGGGGGCACCACTTTAGCACATTGCTTTTACAGCCCCGCTGTTCTCTCTAAGCAAGTTTGTACATTCCTTCTCATGTGCACCTAGGTTCCTCCCACAGTCCAAAGACATACGGTTAGTAGGTTAGTTAGTCGTCATAAATTGTCCTTTTTTATGCTGGGCTGCTGGACAGTGAGGTCCCTGAAGGGCCTGTTCCATGCTGTATTTCTCAAATAAAAAAATAAACAAACACATTCCTATCCTCATTTAGGATGGTATTTAACCCCTGTGGTGCCTAATGGTGTCGCAATACCTCTATATTACCCACCTTTTTCCACAGCTACCCGAGCAGGGACATACCCCTTGAACATTACCAGGCAAAACCCTCCACTGCCTGTCACCAGACCGGGGAGCAAGTTAACTAGGACAACCTCCTTCTTCCCTGCACCTCTCCGTACGGGATGACCAATGATGAGAGGGTGGGGCTAAAACGTGAGCACACAGCTGTCCACAGTTTACACAGACTTGCGACTCCATTTACACTGACTACTTTAAGAAAACAGTCTATCAGTGATGACGACATACGTATGTTACTAGATATTTTTAAAATCTATTCTGTCCAGTTTAAGATTAACTTCATTGTCAGCAAAGCTCAGGATTGTAATCTTCTTACCTGCCTCAGTTTCCTCTTCCTGCTGCAGTCTTTTAGGAAGACAAGTTTGCAGTCAGCAGAAAACTGATTTACTGCATGTTCCCTTCTACTTTCTCCGACCTTGATCGCACCCTTGCTGGCGCTTCATAGTTTTTGTACTTGTAAAAAGAGCCAGCACTATGAGATTAGCACTGTGATTCCCTCTTGCACAGAAGTGCTGCCGCAGTCTTAAAATGGTTAATGTTTTGTTAACATGACTATTCCTCAAAATATGTAAAACTGTATTTGAGATGTGAACTGCTTCTGCTTTGCTACGAAACTTCAAACAGGCAAACGTTATGTAAAGTGAATGACAGTACTACTGCAAACAAATCAAAACGGGGCATAATGCAGACTTAGGAACTCTTCTCACTTCCCTTTTATGAAAATGTGAACTGCTGGGGAAGTTATAATTCTGTTGAAAAGATCTGGTAAACCACCAAAATAATGTGTCACATTACAGCACAATCTTCATTTTGCTACATCACAAAGTGTTGTTACAACGAGAACTTGAAACACTACTTTTGTTATGGAATCTCATCATGCAGTCTATTATAAAGTTGTTAAATTATACACTTAGGATTTCAAGTTCTGCATTATAACAAACTGTGCTGAATAATTCAAAGATACAATAAACGAACTGCGTTTAAGTAAGCGATGTTAAGCAAGCAAGTAGTAATTTCATGCTGCAGGAAATTAGCAAGCAGTAATTACTTAGGGTGTCAAATGTTACGAGAAGGCAGGAAAATGGGGTTGAGCAGGATAATAAAGCAGCCATGATAGAATGGCTGAATGGCCTGATTCTAATCCTATGTCTTACAGGACTTTTTATTCCCTCAGCTGTGTTTGGTCCCCAAGATTACAGCTCATCTATACCTCATGTCCATTTCTTTACCTTGGTCTTCAGCATCATTATGTGCCATGGCGTATCATGTGGGCGATTATGCTCTATCCATGACCATGATTGTTCTTGGCCATTTTTTCTAAAGAAGTGGTTTGCCATTGCCTTCTACTGGACAGTGCCTTTACAAGACGGGTGACCTCAGCCATTATCAATACTCCTCAGAGATTGTCTGCCGGGTGTCAGTGGTCACATAACCAGGATGTGACATGCACCAGCTGCTCATACGACCATCCACCACCTGCTCCCATGGCTTCTTGTGACCCTGATCAGAGGGATAAGCAGGTGCTGCACCTTGCCCAAGGGTGACCCACAGGCGAGCGGAGGGAAGGAGCACCTCACACCTCCTTTGGTAGAGACATATATCCATCCTGCCACCCTACCTTAGCTAAATCTCACTGATCTAGAGTGAGTGTACAGGATTTACAGAAGCCAGAAGACCCACATTCAGAGTTTAAGAACAGCTTCTTCCCGTTCTTCTTAAGCGTCAGATTTCTGAATGGACAATGAACCCATGAACACTCCTGCACTATTTGTTCTCTCTTTCTGCACTACTTATTTTTTAAAAAGTAATATATATCTCATTGCAATTTATAGATTTCCTATGTATTGCACCATACTGCTGCCACAAAGCAACAAACCTCATGACATTTGTCAATATAATAAACACAAGATTCCGCAGGTGCTGGAAATCCAGTGCAACACACCACATGCTAGAGGAACTCAGCAGGTCAAGCAGCATCTATGGAGAGGAATAAACAGTTGATGTTTTAGGCTGAGACCTATCATCAGGACTGTTTATTCCTCTCCAAAGATGATGCCTGACTTACTAAGTCCACTTCATGTGGGTCAGGGATAACTAATCCAATTCTGAATCTGCCTTTAACTTTTGAAATTCTATTATCCTTAAACATTTTAATTGACCTAGATTCCAAATCTAAAACTAGAATCTCTCTCTACATTAAAACATTTCTTCATCTCAAAAAATCAGAATCAGGTGTAATGTCATCTGCCTATGTCATGAAATTTGTTGTTCTGTTGCAGAGGTACATTACAGGTGCAATACAGAATAACAAAAACTGTAAATTATAGTAGGTATACATTGTATATAGAAGGTTAAATTAAATATATAGTGCAAGAAAGAGAACAATAATAAAGTAGTGAGGTGCTGTTCATGGAATCAATGTCCATTCAGAAACCGGATGATAGAGGCAACAAAGCTGTTCCTGAACTGTTCACTTTATGTCTTCATGCTTCTGTACCTCCTCCTTGATGGCAGCAATGAGAGGATGGCATGTCCTGGGTGCTGGGACTCCTTTACGATTGATGCTGCCTTTTTGAGGCATTGGTCCTTGAAGCTGGAGAGGCTACTGCGCACGATGGAGCTGATTAAGTTTACAACTTCCTGCAGCTTACTTCAATGCTGTTCAGTGACACCCCCTCCCATTCTAATCAGTGGCGCAGCCAATTAGAATGCTCTCCATCATACATCCACGGAAATTTGCGAGTGTTTTTGGTGACATGCCAAATCTCCTCAAACTCCTAATGAAACATAGCCAGCGCACCTTGTTCTGATTTATCGCTCCTATCACAATCAGACTGAATCGCAATAGCTGTGGGACAACGAACCTGCTGGAGGCCGAAGATGACAGGCTATCTTGGGGTTAGAGGACTGTGTATGTGCGTGAGTGGGTGGGTGGGACAGAGGAAGGAATGGGGCTTGTTTTACTGTTGTTACTTTGACGTTTGCTATCTGCCATCTAGTTGTGTTCTGTGCTGGGACGAGCATCATGGACACACCGTGCTGGTGCTGGAATGTCTGCGGTGATACTTGTGGCCTGTGTGTTGGCTGTTACTACAAGTGACACTTGTCACTGTGCATGAGAAAAATAGAACTGATTTAGAATACTACTGGACAATTTCTCAACCACTGACCAAGGCTGAGGTATCAAAGTCAGAGCTGAAGTTCTCAGCTACCTTAAACCACAAGTGCTAAGTGGAAGACAGATCTCCACTTCCTCTCTGTCACAAAACCAAGGGTTCAGCTAATACGATTAATTCAGTTTGACATCAAACACCAGAATACAACACTTTTTGACAACATCCCAGCTCCAATGTTGAAAAACCTGTGGTTCAACACTCGCTTTCCCCTTAACAGTACAGCTGCAATGCTGATGTCAGAAAAATACCCAGAAAAATATTCATTCACTAAAAAGAGAGAACATTCGAAATCTATTGATCACCCCCCCCCCTTTCTCCCAAAGTCCACTCACACCTCTTAACAGAATTCTCCTTCTTCAGGCCTTTACCTCTTCCATCAATCACCTCCCAGCTTCTCGCCTCATCCCTGCCCCCTCACTCACCCACCTTCTCCTTCTACGGCTTCCCCTAACACCTGCCAGCTGGTACTCATTGCCCTCTTCCCACCTCTTTTGTCCAGCTTCTGCCCCCTTCCTTTCCAATTCTGATGAAAGGTCTCAACCTGAAGCCCCAACTGTTTATTCTTCTCTATGGAGGGTACCTGACTTGCTCAGTTCCTCCAGCATTTTGTGCATGTTCCTCAAGATTTCCAGTATCTGCAGAATTCCTCACCTTTATGAGATACATCCTCTAATTGAAGATAATATAATAGAAATTTTGAGAGAGAACATGAGACTCTCTTTGTGGGAATTCAGTTCTGAAAGCTATTTCCTCCAGGTGCTCTGGTTTCCTACCACATTTCGATGATGTACGGTTTGGATTAGTGAGATATGGGCTGATACATTGGTGCTGGAAGCATGCAACACTTGTGGGCTGCCTCCAGTATTATCATCACTGATTTGATTTGCTTCAAACAACACATTTCACTGTATGCTTCAATGTATATGTGACAAATAAAGGTAATCTTTCAATCTTTTCTTAAATTATGATTATTTCACAATTAAGGGAATCAAGGGAAGTGGAATGGAAAGGGTGGTCAACCATGATATTTCTGAATACCAAATCAGGTACAATCAAATGGCTTACTCATGTTTCCATTTCTTAAGTTACCAAAAACAACATCACTTTTACAATTTTCTTAAAAGTCAATGTGCAATATGAACTAGATTTTGGTCATCTGTATATCTGGGTAAATTCCACTGTTTCCCGCAGTGGGTGAGGCTAGGACCAGAGGACACAACCTCATAATGGAGTGATGTCCCTATACAACAGAGATGGGGAGGAATTTCTTTAGCCAGAGGGTGGAGAATCTGCGGGGTTCATTGCCATAGATGGCTGTGGAGACCAAGTCTGCATGCAGATTTAAGGCAGGGGTTGCTAGATTATTGATTGGTCAGGACATGAAGGGATACAGGGATAAGGCAGGAGATGAGAACTGAGAGGAAAATTGGATCCGCCATGATGGAATGGCGGAGCAGACTTAATGGGCCAAATGGCCTAATTCTGCTCCTGTCAAAGTCAAAGTAAAAATTATTATCATAGTACATATATTGCTAAATAGTACCTTCCAATCAATTTTCTTGCAGGCAATTACAGAAAAATAAAGAAATATGATAGAATTAATTTTATTTATTTATTTAGAGACGACACAAAATATGCCCTTCCAGCCTTTTGAGCAACATTGCCTAACAGCCCGATTTAGCCCTAATCTAATCATGGAACAATCTACAATGGCCGACTAATCTACTAATCGGTGCATTTTTGGACTGTGGGAGGAAACTGGAGCATCCGGAGAAAACCAACACATTCGAATGGGAGGATGTACAAACTCCTTACAGAGGACACTGGGACTAAACTCCAACGCCCCATGTGGTAACAGTGTCACACTAACCAACTCTCACTCCTACGTCCTCTGGTCTCCCAGTATGATAGAAATACAATGATTTCCCTTTGGCAGACACAAAGTACAGTTCCCATTTCCCCACACTGAATTCCAACTGCTATTTTTGCTTAAGCAATGAGACTGCAAACATCCCTTTGTAACTTCCTTCGCCTGTGTCAGAAATACTCTCAGTCAATAACATCACCAACTGGCAACTTTAAATCCCTCCAACCCTCAACACACACATACACACACCCAAACACACAGATGCATGCACACTCACACCCAAACACACACACCTGCACACCTCCAAACACAATCACACACACACCCCTAAACACAATCACATACCCCCAAACACACAATCACATGCACACTCACACCCAAACACATGCACACTCAGACCCATATGCAAAATCACATATACACTCACACCCACACACACGCACACTCACACCTAAACAGACACACACACTCACATCCAAACACACAATCATTAACACACTTACACCCAAACACATGCACACACACACACACACCCAAAGACACACACACACTCACACGCAAACAGAAAGTCACACACACACACTCACACCCAAGCACACACACACATGCACACTCACACCTAAACACAGACAGACACACACACTCACACACAAACACTCAATCACATACACACAAACATGCACACACTCACTCCCAAACCTGCCCATCACCTCCCACTGGTACCCGTCTCCTTCCCTTTCTCCCATGGTCCACTCTCCTCTCTTTCTTCTCCGGCCCTTTACCTTTTCCACCCACATGGCTTTGCCTATCACCTTCTAGCTTGTCCTCCTTCCCCTCCCCCATCTTTCTATTCTGGCCTCTTCCTCCTTCCTCTCCAGTCCTGATGAAAGGTCTCAGCCTGGAGCGTCGACTGTTCATTCATGTCCATGGATGCTGCTGAGTCCCTGCTGTGTCTTGTGTTCTTCTGCAGAGTTTCCTGTGTCCATCCACAGAAGTTTTTGGTGACGTGCAAAATCCCCTTAAGCTTCGTAGGAAGTACAGACACTGACTTGTGTTGCTTCATAGTTACATATTAACAAGGAACAAGGAAGTTTTCCCGTATTATTTACTCATTTCTCCAAAATCAGATTATTGCATCATTTTCATAAATAACGGTTCAGCAATTCTGGACATAGATAAAATGAAATGAGCTCTTCCAGGGCTGGATGGGTCTCTGGAACTTTGTTTGAGAGTGCCTTACCCTTGCTTTACACTTGCCTACACCTGCACTTTACATCTTCATTCCATTTTCCTGCAGTTGCTGTACATCAGTTTGCTATCATATTTCCAGTGAGTAGATAGAACAGTACTATACAGTACAGGCCCTTTGGCCCATGATGTTGTGCTGATTTTTAAAACTTACTCTAAGATCAATCTAATGCTTCTTCCTACATAGCTCTCCAATTCTCTATCATCCCTTAAATGTCTTTATGTACCTGCCTCTACCACCACTCCTGGCAGGACATTTCGTGCACATCTTTCTCTCTGTATAATAAACCTGACTCTGACTTTCCCTCAAACTTT
This sequence comes from Hypanus sabinus, assembly GCF_030144855.1. Taxonomy (NCBI): domain Eukaryota; kingdom Metazoa; phylum Chordata; class Chondrichthyes; order Myliobatiformes; family Dasyatidae; genus Hypanus; species Hypanus sabinus. Next base: position 99,116,092 of record NC_082719.1, on the reverse strand, counting down.
CTTCCAACCATCTTAAAATTATACCCCCTGTATTAGCTATTCCTGCCCTGGGAAAAAGTCTCTGGTTGTCCACTCAATTTATGCCTCTTATCTTCTTGTACACCTATATCAAGTCACCTCGCATCTTCCTTTGCTCCAATGAGAAAAGCCCTAGCTCACTTAATCTACCCTCACAAGACAAATAATATTAATAACACATTTCAAAAGTACCTCGGTTTGACATTCCAGTAAAATTGGACATCTTTTTCTTGAAGTCCTCCCACATGGTCAAAAATGGATCCCTTGGGAACACCAGTTGACATATCCAACCAAGGAACTTTTTCTTTATTTTGCTCTATGTCCCTCCTACCATGTAGCTTTCCTGTCCAAAGCCAAATACAACATCACTGATCAGAGCAAAACACACAAAATGCTGGTGGAACACAGCAAGCCAGGCAGCATCTATAGGGAGAAGCACTGTCGATGTTTCGGGCTGAGACCCTTCGTCAGGACTAACTGAAACGAAAGATAGCAAGAGATTTGAAAGTAGGAGTTTCAGTTAGTCCTGATGAAGAGTCTCAGCCCGAAACGTCGACAGTGCTTCTCCCTATAGATGCTGCCTGGCCTGCTGTGTTCCACCAGCATTTTGTGTGTGTTGCTTGAATTTCCAGCATCTGCAGATTTCCTCGTGATCACTGACCAGAGAACTGGCAATAAACCAGTTTTCATATATGTACACCCAGGGTAAATGTTTGCATTTGAGGATGGCTTGGAAGCAGAGCTAGGTTCAGGCAGGCTCATCTCACTTCAGATTCCAGGAGCTTTAAAATAAAACGTAGTATAGTGGTTTGCACAATGCTTCACAGTACAAGAGACCCAGATTCAATTCCCGCCACTGCCTATAAGAAGTTTGTATGTTCTCCCCATGACCGTATGGAATTCCTCCAGGTGCTCTGGTTTCCTCCCACATTTCAAAGACGTATCAGTTGATAGGTTAGTTGTTCATTGGAAACTGTCCCGTGATTAGGCAAAGATTAAATTCGGGGATTGCCGGGCAGCATGGTTTGAAGGGCCAGAAACGCCTACCCCATGCTGTATCTCAATGAATAAATAATTGAAAACTCCTCAGATGATTATTTGAAAAAAATACTTCTAAATGGGAAAGAAAATCTGTACAAGTTTCAGTGTATATTAACAAAATGTTTTGAAAGATTGAAATGCACTGGCTCTTGCATTAATCGTTCATCTATAAAATATTTTAGTTTTGCCACTAAGTAAGTTGCTGACAATATACCACTTGCATAAATATTGAGAACTTGATGTCAAATGGAGAGCTGTCAACATTAGAGAAATGTTAAAATGACATTTAGGATTACGAGAAAGAGCTCCATTTGCAAGTCCTTTTGAAAATGAGTAAGAACCTTTTTTTTTAAAAAACCATGCACACAGTCAAAACCATTTTTTTCTTTAAATGGAAGATTATTGTCCCCTTTATTGCATTGACATCCAAGCAGAGCTAAAACTAAAGATCAGAGGTTTAGTTTGGCAGGATTGTTTAGCTGTGCCATTCAGAAATGTCAGAACATTATTTTCAGCTAAGTGATTTTAAAATACTTACTTCTGAAGATTAAGGCATTTCTAAATGTCATTTATCATTCCATGACTTTCCCTCTAATATAATTTCATTTTTCAGTACAAGGCACAGATTTCATGTAATTCTTAATTTCTAGGGTCCTATGTCAAGTGATCCTAAGATTTGAATTTAAAAACAGAACCATCTGCTTGGAGGGAATAAAGAACAAGCTGAAATCACTACACATTAAATTGTCAACTGTAACCAACTTCACCCTGTGTCTTAAAGTTAACATGAGAAGGTAATCTAAACCTGAGGTTCAGATGGCATCCATAAACCTTTATGATGCTATCTGAAGCTCTGGATTCAAATCCTGTCTTTAATTTAGTGGGAAATCACCAGCATTGTCTGCATGTTGAACACATCAGACGATCATGAAGGTTTCTAGGACTATGGAAATAATTTTCAAAAAAAGTGAGCTCCTCAGACTTAAAATGTCACTCAGATTCCAGAGGATGACCGACAGGAAGGAAGATAAATTAACCTTTTGGTAATGCAGAGGGATTAGGGAGTGCAGCAGTCCAATGGCAGATTTCTCCAGAAGTTGAATGAAGGTATTCCCTTCTTGCACGGCAGCCACGCTGTCCCGAGCTGAACAAGCATTAGTGTGATCGCTCCAGTTCAGTATGATGTTCTCCAAAGGGGTTGTCTATTGGTGGGTCCTCTGGTGGTGGTAGAGGCCAATCCGGGATCCATGTATTCTGGTGTAGTGTGGGCAACAGGAAGTGGTGACTGTGGTTCGTGGTTGGGTCTTTTGGTTGTTCATTCTCTCCTTTTGCAGCTGCCGTTCGTTCTGTGCGGCACAGCGGAGTCACTCTCACGTAACACATCGCTCTGTTGGTCAGGTTTCCTCCAGGTGTGACTATTGTCTTCCCAGTTCTTAGCTGTTATGTTGCTAAAGTATTACTACACTAAAATCATTACTACAAGCTAAAGTACAACACCACCAAACAAAGAACATCAAAGGTACAACACCATATAGGCCCTTTGGCCCACAATTTTACACATACTTTGAGATCAGTCTAAGCACAAGATTCTGCTGATGCTGTAAATCCAGAGCAACACACAAAGAAATGCTGAAGAGACTGAGCAGGTCTGGGAGCATAATGGAGAAGAATAAACAAGTGACATTTTGGGGCGCTCCATGATACTCCCGATGAAAGACCTTGGCCAGAAACCTCGACCATTGTCCCGCTGCGTAGATGCTGCCTGACTTGCTGAGTCCCTCCAGAATTTTGTGTGCGTTGTCCTAAAATCAAACTTCCCACATTGCCCTCCATTTTTCTTTAATCTATGTGCCTATCTAAGAGTCTCTTAAATGTCCTTAATTTAAAGTCCAATGTTCAAAATGCATTTATCAAAGCATGTATACATTATACAACCTTGAGATTCATCTCCTTCCAGGCAGCCACTAAACAAAGAAACACAAAAGAACCCATTAAAAAAACTTCCAAACACCAATGCACAGAGAGGGGAAAAAAAACTAATCAAGTAAACAAACAATAAAAGCAAGCAAATGGTGCTCAGAGCTGAAGTCCACGAAGGAGAGTCCATCCACAGACCCTCATTTGCGGAGCAGCAAACAGAACCGGCCCACCCCTCGCCTCAGGCACCCTTTTCAGTTCGGCCCGTGCTTAAATCGCAGTGCCAACATCAGGTTCAGTTGTTCCGAAATCATCCTGTCACCTCAAATTGGCCTGTCCACAACATTTCCAATTCAGCCCGCTGCTTACATCACCATCCAAACATCGTCTCTCCTGCCAGTTCCATGCACCTACTACTCTCTGGGTAAAAAACGTACCTCTGATATCTGCCTAATCTTTCCCCCAATCACTTTAAGACTATAGCCTCTCCCATTAGCCATTTCTGCCCTGGGAAAAGTCTCTGCTTATCCACTTAATCTGAGCTTCTTATCAATTTATACCCCTCTATAAAGTCACCGCTCCTCCTCCTCTCCAGTGAGAAAAGCCCTGGCACGCTCAACCTTTCATCAGAAGACATGCTCTCTAGTTACATTCTCAGAATCAATCCTAGATTTTAAGAGAACCGGAGAAAAAGTAGAAGATTTCGAAGGAGGGGCAATTTTGTTTGTGGTGGTTGAGTTAGAAACTTTAGACGTTTAGAGACACAAATGAATGCCAAGAGGACTCCAGGTGCTCGGGTTTCCTCCCGCACTCCTAAGACACGCAGGTTGGTAAGGGGACATGCTATGTTGGTGCCGGATACACGGTGACAGTCACAGAGTAGTGAACCTGTGGGATGCACCACACAGGCTGCACCCAGAACATTCACAGAGTAGTGAACCAGTGCGATTCATAGCCAGCTCACTGGGTGCATTGAAGGCAGAGGCTGATTGGTCCTTGATTATTCGTGACATGAAAGGTTGCGGGGAGAAGCAGGAGACTGGGGTTGAGAGGGAAATGGATCAGCCATGATGAAATGCTGGAGCAGACATGATGGGCAAAGTGGCCTAATTCTGCTCCTCTAATGATCTTATGGATGTGAGGAAAATGGAAAGACACAGACATTGTGTAGGCAGAAGAGTTTAGTTAGCCACTTGATTACTACTTTAATTGGTTCATTGTCAGTCGAAGGGCCAGTCCGGAGCTGCAGTGATCTGTATTTTATGCAATATTACAAGAAAGATATGTTCTTTTAAATCCCTGAAACAACTTTAAGGATCTGTGTTCAAAGGAATGGATAAACACTAAGCTGATGAAAACCCTGAAAAGGTGAAGCCTATCAAATATTTTTTTTTGTTTTCTTCATGTATCATAATAGTATAACAGTTTTTTTTTAAGAAACCTAAGCACAACATTTTAATCAACCCTGCCTCACATATGATCTAAGACAAATAGACTAATTTGCCTTAGCAGACTAGCATAACCTTCGTCTCAGTCATTGGCCACAATTTTAAACACAGTCTGTTTGCACGAGCCACCTGCAGTAGGCAGGATATTGTGAGCAATCTGCCCCCCTTCCAAAATCAGTGACCCTTGCCTTGACCTCCAGTGACAGGATATACAGAAACAGGCTGCTGTATGAACTGAAAGTCTTAGAGCAGAGGTCAGACTCACAGCAGAAGCTATCTACCCTCAACACTCAAGCTTACATTCCAAAGACATTTCCGTCGTAGTGGAACAATAATAAATCCTGGGCCTGCCAACCTCAAACCGACATAAATCTGAAAGATGTGAGTTTATAGTCTTTGCAACATTCCCTTAAATTCAATTATAGAGAGCCTTTAATATCCTTTAAAATATACTGTAGTATTTTAATCAGGATTTAATTTGCAATATTTTTTCCAAGGATTTTAACTCCTGGAATTACATGTCCTAATAAAGACCATGAGTTAAGTTCATAAGACTATAAGACCTAGGTCCAGGATTAGGACATTCGACCCATTGAGTCTGTTCCTCCATTCCATCACAGCTGATTTATTCTTCCTCTCAATCCTGCCTCCTCCCCATAACCTATCAACATCCACTTTAAATGTATCCAATTACCAGCACACACCTTTACAAGTGGTGAAGAACATTTAGATGTCTCCTGCTTTCATTGGCTGGGACAGAGTGAAAGCCTTGGTTTTTCTTTACGAAACATTGGTTAGGTCACAGAGTCAGGTTTAATATCACTGATGTATGTCATGAAATTTATTGTTTTGCAGCAGCAGTACAGTACAATACAAAAAAATACTGTAAACTACAATAAGAATATATAGGAAAAGAAAAACAGATAGATGGCTAGATAGACAGACAGGCATAAAGACAGAGCGAGAAAAGAGCAAACGTAGGGTGCATGGACTATTCAAAAATCTGATGGTAGAGGGGAAGAAGCAGTTCCTAAATCATTGACTGTGTCTTCCGGCTCCTGTACCTCCTGCCTGATGGTAGTACTGAGTAGAGGGCATGTTCTGGATGTTGAGGGTCCTTAATGATAGACCCTGTTTGAGGCATCATTTTTTAACTACGGAGTACACAATACTCCAAGTCTAATCAGTGATTGAAAGTCACTTAAATTTGCTACCAAAAAACTTCATGATTGCTCTGCATTTACTTTGAAAAACAGTTCAATCAATTGTAGATGTGAATTCATTGTCTTTTACGTTCAAGATTGTTCAATTTCATTTCCAGTAAACAAGTGTAAAGGAGACTGAAATAATTGTTACTCTGGATCCCATGCAACATGTAAATACAATAAGATAAAGAACCCAATAAGTTAAGAAATCGCAATGAATATAAATATATAAAAGATGGCTTATATATATATATATATAGATAGATAGATTGTTTATGTCTATAAAATGACATAATTGTATAATTTAGTTCATTTTCCTATTAATTATTCTTTGAAAATACATCACATTGCTTAAAAGATTCGAACACTGTTCTAAGAAATTATACACAGTAAATGCTAAGATGTGAATTTGCCTGTACTGTATTTTTTTCTCACGGACGAAATACTATAAACACTCCTGTATACTATTGTAGAATCTCTTGCCATTAACATAGAACATAGAATAGTACAGCACATTACAGGTCCTTCGGCCCACAATGTTGTGCCGACCCTCAAACCCTGCGTCCCATATAATCCCCCGCTTTAAATTCCTCCATATACCAGTCTAGTAGCCTTTTAATTCATGTTTACCTACAAGCATCAAAGACAATGAGTATTGGATTAACCCCCAACAATATTGACAATGTGTGAGATAAAGTCATAGATACATTTCATTCCAACATTTATATATTCAGTTTCTTTCTTTATTTATTGTATTTAGAGATTCAGCACAGAGCCAGTCCTTCCAGACCAGTGGCCAGCACCCAGCAACCCACCCATTTAATCCAAGCTTTATTTTTTATGCTGAGATAAAGCATGCCACAGGCCCTCCCAGCCCCTCAAGCCGTACTGCACGGCAATCCACTGACTTAATCGTAGCCTACTCATACGGCAATTTACAATGACCAATTGGCCTACTAACCAATACATCTTTGGATCGTGGGAGGAAACTGGAGCACCCAGAGAGAATCCAAGCTCTCACAGGGAGAGTGCACAAACTCTTTACAGATAGCACCAGAACTGAACTCTAAACTCTGATGCCCCAAGCTGTAATAGTGTCGTACCAACTGCTACGCTACTGAGATACCCAGTTAAGACAACTTTGGCTAAGAACATGGATGGGAGGGGTATGGATGGCTATGGTCCAGGTACAGTTGATGGGCTGGCAGAATAAAACTTTAGCATGTGATAGACGGGCCAAAGTCAAGTCAAATTTATTGTCATTTTGACCATAAACTGCTGGAACAGTACCCTTTTAAAACCAAACAATGTTCCTCCAGGACCCTGGTGCTACATGAAACACAAAACTACACTAGACTATGTGAGACAACCCAGGCTACACTAGACTACGTAAAACAACAGTAAAACTGCACTAGACTAGACCTGCACAGGGCTACATAAGGTGCACAAAACAGTGTACAGCATTACAATAATTAATAAACTAGACAATAGGCACAGTAGAGGACAAATTACAATATAATAATAAATTATGTAGATGTCAGTCTAGACTCTGAGTATTGAGGAGTCTGATGGCTTGGGGGAAGAAACTGTTGCACAGTCTGGTTGTGAGAGCCCAAATGCTTCGGAGCCTTATGGCAGGAGGGAGAAGAAGAAGAAGGAGGGAGAAGAAGAAGAAGGAGGGAGGTCTATTTCTGTGCGTTATAGTGTCCTATGACTATGAAAGTAAAAACTAAACTTGCACTTATTTTGTTCTTTGTTACTTTTAGCATTCAATACATCTACTGTACAACAACAGCAAAGCTGGCCAGCCAAAACACCAGCTTCTGTAACTTTTTAAGGGTATATGTAATAACCGGCTCCAAATAAAGCATATTACCACCCGTCATTCAGTCCTGCATCATTATGCTCATCGAGACCCCCATCCTCAGGGTCAAGATTGACACAGTACAGCACAGGAACTGGCCCTTCAGCTTTCAGAAATGAAAAATTAGCTTTATTTGTACATCAAAATATACAATCATGTACGCTGTTGGTGACAGCCACCATCACAGTATGAAACTGTGCTGGAGGCAGCCCGCGAGAGTCACCATGCCTTCGGCACCAACATAACATGCCCCCTTAGTAATCTGCATGTCTGAGGAGTATGGGAGGGAACCCAAGCACCTGGAGAAAAACCATGAGGTAATAGTACAAACTCCCTACAGACAGGGGTGAGAATTGAACCCGGATCGCTGGCGCCATACAGCACTGAGCTAACCACAACTCTGTGCATAAAATACCTACTATACACCCTACAGAGTGGGTGTGGAGAGGATGTTTCCTGTAGTAGGGGAGTTTAGGACCAGAGTGCACAGCTTTAGAATAGAGGGATGTACATTTAGAACAGAGATGAGGAGGAATTCCTTTAGCCAGAGAGTAGTGAATCTGTGGACGTCATTGCCATAAACAGCTGTGATGGCCAAGACATTGGACGTATCTAAAGTGGAGGTTGATAGGTTTCCGATTAGTCAGGGAGTCAACGGTTATGAGGAGAAGGCAGGAGAATGGCATTGAGAGGGGTAATATATCAGCCATAGAGGAATGGCACAGCAGGCTCGATGGGCCAAATGGCGCAAGACTGCTCCTGTGTCTTATGGTCTGTACTTTTCTCCAATCATCTTAAAATTATGACCCCTTGCTTTCACCATTTCTACCCTGGGCCAAAGCCTCTGACTGTCCAACCAATCCATGTCTCTTAACATCTTGGTTTATGAAACGAGGATTCTTTTTTGCAATCATTTCCTTACAGATGTACAAAAATTGACAGAGGCAAATGTTACTTATAAAAAATGACTGAATTTGTAAAGCTCTCTCTGTAATTCCCATCTCTTCAGCCTTTATAAGAATCTTTCTCAAGAGAGACATCACCACTTTTAACCCGCCTCTTTCAGTGTTGTGCATGTTTTTATGCAAACAATAGATAAACGAAATGAAACAAAGATGCAATGATTGCAGTATAATACTTCAAGCTACTTGCGTCTGTCAGCTCAGGCGTATCTCCAAGTTAATAACTTGTCTGTTTAAAAATTCTATTACAACTACTTTCTCTTGAGGCTCTCTGCACTATCTACTCACCTGGTAATATTCAGTTCGAGAGCAATCTCTGCAATGTATCACCAAAATCCTCTGCTGCAGACGATCATGGATAAACATTAAACAGTTTTAGGATCCTGGATTAGAAAGTATAGTTGACGGTACTGGTCCGGTAAAGAGCCAGTAACATCATGAATGATCCCACCCACCCTGGTCATGGACTGTTTGTCCCATTCTCATCAGGGAGGAGGCTACTTGGCCAGGACCACCAAATTTAAAAAGTTACTTTCCCCAAGCAGTAAGGCTGATCAACACCTCCACACCCATCACTCCTGTGCCTAGCATCACTTTATGGACAGACAACCTATCTATGTATAAGCTAGCTTATGTATTTATATTTATTGTGCCATTTTAATCATAATTGTCTTATTGTGCTTCTTTAGATCCAGAATAACAATTATTTCATTCTCATTTACACGTGCGTACTGGAAAGGACATTAAACATCTTGAATCTGAAACATAAGGGAGTCTGCAGATGCTGGAAATCCGGAGTGACACACACAAAATACTGGAGGAACTCTACAGGTCAAGATGGAAAGGAATATAGAGCCCACATTTTGGGCTAAAACCCTTTATTTAAAGTGTAATCGAACTATCCAAAAGCAAGTAAAGGTTTAAAGGTTAGCTTTATTTATCACGTGTATATCGAAACATATTGTATTGCTTGCATCAAGTATGTGTTAGGGGCAGCTTGCAATTTTAACACAAACATGATTGGATTGCTGTCTATGATATCCAGTCATAACAGATAATGCAGAAGGTGCAGGATCAATTCATTCCAAAGAGGAAGAAAGATCCTAAGGGGAGTAAGGGGCGGCCATGGCTGATGAGGGAAGTAAAGGGCAGTATAAAAATAAGAGAAGAAGTATAACATTGCAAAGATGAGCAGGAAACCGGAGGACTGGGAAGCTTTTAAAGAGCAACAGAAGATAACAAAAAAAGGCAATACGCCAAGAAAAAATTAGGTACGAAGGTAAACTAGCCAAGAATATAAAGGAGGATAGTAAAAGCTTATTTAGGTATGTGAATAGCAAAAAAAGTAGTTAAGACCAAAATTGGGCAATTGAAGACAGAAACGGGTGAATTTATTATGGGGAACAAGGAAATGCCAGATGAGTTGAACAGGTGCTTTGGATCTGTCTTCACCAGGAAAGACACAAACAATCTTCCAGATGTAATAGTGGCCAAAGGCACTAGGGTAAAGGATGAACTGAAGGAAATTTATATTGGGCAAGAAACAGTGTTGGATAGATTGTTGAGTCTGAAGGCTGATAAGTCCCCAGGACCTGATTGTCTGCATCCCAGGGTACTTAAAGAGGAGGCTCTAGAAATCGTGGATGCACTGGTAATCATTTTCCAATGTTCTATAGATTCAGGAATAGTTCCTGCTGATTGAAGGGTGGCTAATGTTGCCCCACTTTTCAAGAAAGGAGGGAGAGAGAAAACAGGGAATTATAGACAGGTTAGCCTGACGTCAGTGGTAGGAAAGATGCTGGAGTCAATTATAAAAGAGGAAATTACGACACATTTGGATAGCAGTAGAAGGATCAGTCCAAGTCAGCATGGATTTATGAAGGGAAAATCATGCTTGACTAATCTTCTGCAGTTTTTTGAGGATGTAACTATGAAAATGGACAAGGGAGAGCCAGTGGATGTAGTATACTTGGACTTCCAGAAAGCTTTTGATAAAGTCCTACATAGGAGAATAGTGGGCAAAATTAGGGCACATGGTATTGGGGGCAGAGTACTGACATGGATTGAAAATTGGCTGGCTGACAGGAAACAAAGAGTAGTGATTAACAGGTCCCTTTCGGATTGGCAGGCTGTGACCAGTGGGGTTCCGCAAGGTTCAGTGCTGGGACCACAGCTGTTTACAATATACAATAATGATTTAGATGAAGGGATTAAAAGTAACATTAGCAAATTTGCTGATGACACAAAGCTGGGTGGCAGTGTGAAATGTCAGGAGGATGTTATGAGAATGCAGGGTGACTTGGACAGGTTGGGTGAGTGGGCAGATGTATGGCAGATGCAGTTTAATGTGGATAAATGTGAGGTTATCCACTTTGGTGGCAAGAACAGGAAGGCAGATTGCTATCTAAATGGAGTCAAGTTAGGAAAAGGGGAACGAGATCTAGGTGTTCTTGTACATCAGTCAATGAAAGCAAGCATGCAGGTACAGCAGGCAGTGAAGAAAGCTAATGGCATGCTGGCTTTTATAACAAGAGGAATTGAGTATAGGAGTAAAGAGGACCTTCTGCAGCTGTACAGGGCCCTGGTGAGACCCCACCTGGAGTATTGTGTCCAGTTTTGGTCTCCAAATTTGAGGAAGGACATTCTTGCTATTGAGGGAGTGCAGCGTAGGCTCACAAGGTTAATTCCTGGAAAGGCGGGACTGTCATATGTTGAAAGATTGGAGCGACTGAGGTTGTATACACTGGAATTTAGAAGGATGAGAGGGGATCTAATTGAAACATATAAGATTATTAAGGGATTGGACACGCTGGAGGCAGGAAGCATGTTCCCGCTGATGGGTGAGTCCAGAACTAGAGGCCACAGTTTAAGAATAAGGGGTAGGCCATTTAGAGCAGAGATGCGGAAAAACTTTTTCACCCAGAGAGTGGTGGATATGTGGAATGCCCTGCCCCAGAAGGCAGAGGAGGCCAAGTCTCTGGATGCATTCAAGAGAGAGTTAGATACAGCTCTTATAGATAGCGGGGTCAATGGATATGGGGAGAGGGCAGGAACGGGGTACTGATTGTGTATGATCAGCCATGATCACAGTGAATGGCGGTGTTGGCTAGAAGGGCTGAATGGCCTACTCCTGCACCTACTGTCTATTTGTGCAATTCTTCGATGTGAATGCCTCAAAGAAAACTGTATGGGAGAGCTTTCAGTGGAAAACCCATTGCTACGAGGAAGTTCCTCTCTCTCAACCTCAGAAGTTTGGGTCCAGTGGTACGATAGTCATGACACCTGGGGTCTTCCTCGGTTACAGTGGATGACCATGACTTCTTCTGTGCTTTGCCACTCTCCCCAAAGCCTTACAGAACCGCCTTCCTGGCTGTTGGATCTGACCATTGATCTCATCCACCCAGTTGACTGGAGCTGACTTCACATGCTGGGACAGGCATGACCCTATCTCACCAGGGTACGAGGCCCACCAACCAGCCTCAGCTGGTTTAGCTTACTTATCGAAGCAGTGTACCAGGGTATGGCCGGACACTCAGCTCTCACCTGCGGCCCTCCAGTGCCAACATAGCATGCTCACAACATACTAATCCTAACCCATTCATCTTTGGACTGTGGGAGGAAACCAGAGAACACAGAGGAAACCCACGCAGTCACGGGAAGAACATACAAATTCCGTACAGACATCAGTAGGAATTGAACCGTCGAGCGGGCAGCGGAGTCCGTGGAAGCAGAGTCCTGGGCTTTGGCTAAGTGGGCTTCGGCGTAAGGGGACGTCAGTAAGCCTGTGTGATTGCTCGCTGAGGGGAAGAAGGTAAGGTCGCTAGGTGCTTTTTAGACTTATTCTATTAATCCAGTTCAGGTATGGGGGAGACAGTCAGAGCAGTGGTGTGCTCCGTATGCAGTATGTGGGAGGTCAGGGTCAACACAGTTGTCCCTGATGACCACACCTGCAAGAGGTGCGTCCAGCTGCAGCTCCTATCAGACCGAGTTAGGGAGTTGGAGCAGGAGCTGGATGAACTACGGATCATTCGGGAGGTGGAGGCAGAGATAGATAGTTATCAGGAGGTAGTCACACCAAAAAACCAAGAAGTAGGCAGATGGGTGACGGTCCAGAGAGGCAGGGGGAGCAGGCAGAGAGAGCAGAGCACCCCTGCGGCCATTCCCATTAACAATAAGTATACCGTACTGGATACTGTTGATGGGGATGACCTACCAGGAATGAGTTGTAGTGGTCCTGCCTCTGGCACAGAGGTTGAACCCTCAACTAGAAAGGGGAGGAGGGAAGAGAAGAGAGCGATAGTTTTAGGGGACTCTATAGTTAGGGGGGCAGATAGGAGATTTTGTGGGGCAGATCGGGAGTCTCGGATGGTATGTTGCCTCCCTGGTGCCAGGGTCCGGGACATCTCAGATCGGGTGCAGGCTATTCTTGAGAGTGAGGGCATGAACCCAGATGTAGTGGTCCATGTAGGGACCAATGATGTAGGTAAGGTGAGTGAGGGGGTCCTGCTTAGAGAGTTCAGGGAGTTAGGAGTGAAGCTGAAAGGCAGGACCTCCAGGGTGACAATCTCGGGATTGCTACCTGTGCCACGTGCAAGTGAGGCGAAGAATAGAATGATTATGCACATTAATACGAGGCTGAGAGCATGGTGCAGGAAGGAAGGGTTCAGGTTTTTGGATAATTTGTCTTTGTTCCAGGGACATTGGGATCTGTTTCGAAGGGATGGTCTACATCTGAACCGGAGGGGTACTAACATTCTTGCAGGAGTGTTTGCCAGTGCTGCTCGGCGGTGTTTAAACTAGATGTGCAGGGGGCAGTGATCCAGATCCAGAGGGTTGGTCAGAAGGAGCATGGGGTTAAATGTGTAGAAGGTTTGGGTGATCTTGAGAAGGTCATCAAAATTCAGGGTGCAATTTGCCCAATGGAAGTTCAAGGAGCTGGGTTAGGTACAATAGACAGTGTTTTAAGCAAAGAGAGGAGGAATGGGCTAAGAATTCTATACTTGAATGCGCGTAGTGTCATTAATAAGACAGATGAGCTTGAAGCTCAGATGAAAATGGGGAACTACGATATTGTTGGGATAACGGAGACATGGCTGCAAGGGGATCAGGCCTGGGAATTGAGTGTACCAGGGTATACATGCTATCGTAGAGACAGAAATATGGGAAGAGGGGGTAGGGTGGCCCTGTTGGTGAGGAATGAGATTCAGTCCTTAGCAAGAGGTGACTTGGGAACAGGGGAAGTAGAGTCTGTGTGGATTGAGCTGAGGAACAGTAAGGGTAAAAAGACCCTAATGGGTGTTGTGTACAGGCCCCCATACAGTAGTGTGGATATTGGGTACAAGTTGATTAGGGAGTTAACATTGGCATGTGCTAAAGGTAATGCAGTCGTTATGGGAGATTTCAACATGCAGGTGGACTGGGAGAATCAGGTAGGTGCTGGACCCTAGGATAGGGAGTTTGTGGAGTGTCTAAGGGATGTATTTTTGGAACAGCTTGTGCTTGAGCCAACCAGGAACGAGGCTATTTTGGACTTGGTGATGTGTAATGAACAGGAATTGATAAGTGATCTTGAAGTAAAGGAGCCATTAGGAAGTAGTGATCATAACATGATAAGTTTTTATCTACAATTTGAGAGGGAGGGGGCAGATCAGAGGTGTCAGTGTTGCAAGTAAATAAAGGAGACTATGGAGCCATGAGGGATGAGCTGGCCAAAGTTAAATGGGCGGATGCCCTGGCAGGAAAGACAGTGGATCAGCAGTGGCAGATATTCTTGGGCATAATACAAAAGATGCAAATGCAGTTCATTCCAATGAGAAGGAAGGATTCAAAGAGGGGGAAGGGGCCACAGTGGTTGACAAAGGAAGTCAGAGATTGTATAGCATTAAAGAAAAAGAAGTATGACAGGGCTAAGATGAGTGAGAATACAGATGATTGGGAAAGTTTTAAGGAACAGCAGATCTTAACTAAAAAAGCAATACGGAGAGAAAAAATCAGGTATGAGCTCAGTCTAGCCAGGAATATAAAAGGGGATATCAAAAGCTTTTTTAGCTATGTGAAGAGAAAGAAGATAGTTAAGAACAATGTTGGCCCCTTGAAGAATGAATTGGGAGAAATTGTTATGGGAAACAGGGAAATGGCAACAGAATTTAATGCATACTTTAGATCTGTTTTCACCAGGGAGGACACAAGCAATCTCCCAGATGTATGGATGGGCCAGGGTCATAAGATATTAAAGGAATTGAGACAGATTGACATTAGGAAAGAAACTGTGATGAGTAGACTGGTAGGACTGAAGGCTAATAAATCCCCCGGTCCAGATGGTCTGCATCCGAGGGTTCTAAAAGAGGTGGCTCAGGAAATTGCGGATGCATTGGTAATCATTTTCCAATGTTCCTTAGATTCAGGATCAGTTCCTGAAGATTGGAGAGTGGCTAATGTTGTCCCACTTTTCAAGAAGGGAGGGAAGGAGAAAACGGAGAACTATCGCCCTGTTAGCCTAACGTCAGTCGTGGAGAAGATGCTTGAGTCCATTATTAAGGACGAAATAGTGGCACATCTAGATGGCAGAAATAGGATTAGGCCGAGCCAGCATGGATTTACCAAGGGCAAATCATGCTTGACTAATCTGTTGGAGTTTTTTGAGGGTGTAACAAGGATGTTAGACGAGGGATGTAGTGTACCTAGATTTTCAGAAGGCATTCGATAAGGTGCCACATAGGAGATTGGTGAGTAAAATCAGAGCTCATGGCATTGGGGGCAGGGTTTCAACATGGATAGAAAACTGGTTGGCAGATAGAAAGCAAAGGGTAGCAGTGAATGGGTGTTTCTCAGACTGGCTGGAGGTGACTAGTGGGGTACCACAGGGCTCTGTATTGGGACCACAGCTCTTTACGATTTATGTCAATGATTTAGATGAGGGCATTGAAAACTATATCAGCAAGTTTGCTGACGATACTAAACTGGGTGGCAGTGTGACATGCGAAGAGGACGTTAGGAGAATACAGGGAGACTTGGATAGGCTGAGTGAGTGGGCAGATACTTGGCAGATGTCATTCAATGTGAATAAATGTGAAGTTATCCACTTTGGAAGCTGGAACAAGAGGGCAGAGTATTGTCTGAACGGTGTCGAGTTAGGTAAGGGAGAAATGCAAAGAGACCTAGGAGTCCTAGTTCACCAGTCAATGAAGGTGAATGAGCAAGTGCAACAGGCAGTGAAGAGGGCAAATGGAATGTTGGCCTTTGTTACAAGGGGAATTGAATACAAGAGCAAGGATGTTCTTTTGCATTTGTACAGGGCCCTGGTGAAACCACACCTGGAATATTGTGTACAGTTTTGGTCTCCAGGTTTAAGGAAGGACATTCTGGCAATTGAGGAAGTGCAGCGTAAATTCACTAGGTTGATTCCTGGGATGGCAGGGCTGTCTTACGCAGAGAGATTGGAGAGATTGGGCTTGTACACGCTGGAATTGAGGAGATTGAGAGGGGATCTGATTGAAACGTTTAAGATAATTAAAGGATTTGATAGGATTGAGGCAGGAAATATGTTCCAGATGTTGGGAGAGTCCAGTACCAGAGGGCATGGATTGAGAATAAGAGGTCAGTTATTTAAAACAGAGTTGAGGAAGAGCTTCTTCTCCCAGAGAGTTGTGGAGGTGTGGAATGCACTGCCTCGGAAGACGGTGGAGGCCAATTCTCTGGATGCTTTCAAGGAGCTGGATAGATATCTGATGGATAGGGGAATCAAGGGATATGGGGACAAGGCAGGTACTGAGTATTGATAGTGAATGATCAGCCATGATCTCAGAATGGCGGTGCAGACTCGAGGGGGGGGCCGAATGGTCTACTTCTGCACCTATTGTCTATTGTCTATTGAACCCTGATCATTCCTGCTGAAAAATGCTCCTCGGTTTTAATGACACAAACACATATTGAACTTGGTTCTGAAACTCCCTTCAACGAAAATGATTATGTGGCCAATCTAGTGAAAGAAAGAAGTTGGGTTTATATCGAGTCACCAAGTATTTACAGGTATTGAAGTACTGATGTGCAGTTACATCTTTCATGAAAGAAACACTGGCTAATTTGTGCACAGTAAGATACCACAAACCACAATCATACCGTTGGTTGAGAAATAAATATTGTCCAGGAAACTACTGCAAAAAAAACATGTTGTATCTTTTAGGCTCTCTTGGGAGAACAGATATGAGCAACATTTGAGTCTCATCGGACAATGGCACTTTGTAGTGCGCCCTCAGCTCTAATGTGCAGTCAGTGGCTATCCTCTGCTCCTGAGTAAGACCTAGGCACCTTCTGAATTAGAGACGAGAGCCATGGCTGAAAAGGAGAGGTGGTTCTACCTCAAGGCATATGTGATAATCAAGAAACTGCATATGCTGGAAATTTGACACCAAAATCAAAAATGCTTCAAAGATTCAGCAGATCAGTCAACACCTGTCAAAAGAGAAATAGTTATCCTTTCAGGGCAGGGACCCTGCATCAGAACAGAAGCATCTTCAGACTGAAACATTACCTCTGTTCCTCCTTCATCAAATGCTGAGTGAAGTGCTGCACGTTCCCAGAAGTTTGTGCTTATATTTATTTTGGTGATTCGGCACAGTAATGGGCCCTTTCAGCCCCACTACACCCATGTGACCAATTTGCAGTTTGAACCCTATTCGCTGGTGTTGTAAACTATTACATTAAGCACTAAGCTACCATGCTGTCCAGCTTACAGACCCTGACTGTACATCATTGGACTATGGCAGGAAACTAGTGCACCTGGAGGAAAACCACATGATCAAGAGGAAAACACAGAAACTCCTTACAGACAGCAGTGGGAACTGAACCCCATTCTCTGGCACTGTAAAGCGTTATGCTACCGGGAGCCCAATATGACATACTGTGGGCTTTTGACAAGGAAAATATGGAGGAGATGTTTCCTTTTGTTTCAGGAAAAGGGAGTGTTCATTTAACAGAGATACACAGTGAAATATTTATTCTTGAGAGAGCCATGAGTCTTCCTGAATATGTGCTGGCAAAATAGTCTTTGAATACTTTCAAGACAAAGCAAGAAGATTTTTCATAAGCAAGGGATGAGGGGTTACTGGAGTTATATGGAAGGCGGAATAGTTTAGGAATTTATTTCCTAGAGCATAAGGGAATGAGGTAAAATTTGATAGAGGTATACAAAATTATGAGGGCTATAGATAGGATAAATGTAAACAAGCTTTTGCCACTGGGTTTGGGGGAGATTAGAACTAGAGGTCATCAGTTAAGGGTGAAAGGTGAAATGTTAAGGGGAAACATGAGGCAGGAACACCTTCACGCTGAGTGTGGAATGAGCTGCCAGCAAAGGTGGTGGATGTGGGTTCAAGTTCAACACTCATTAGGTGTATAAATTCAATCTCAGTCACTTACGGCAGTGTGGACACTGAACCCTTTTGACAAGGACACTACCAGTCACCTCCCTTCTCGCTAGTCATAGCTTTGATGTCCTCATTCTCCTCTGGACTTCCCAGAAGTCTTAACAATCTATGACCTATAGTATGCTAACATAGAAACATAGAAAATAGGTGCAGGAGTAGGCCATTCGGCCCTTCGAGCCCGCACCGCCATTCAGTATGATTATGGCTGATAATCCAACTCAGAACCCTGTACCTGCTTTCTCTCCATACCCCCGATCCCTTTAGCCACAAGGGCCATATCTAACTTCCTCTTAAATATAGCCATTACCTTAGATGTCTTAACACTGTCCTGCCCTGAAGTTATATTTTAAGTCAAATCACCTTCAGGCTTCCAAGTTATGTTATTATATACCAACAAATTCAGATACCAGGGGGCAGCAAGGTAGTGTAGTGGCTAGCACAATACTTTACAGTACAGGCGACTTGGGTTCAATTCCCAGCACTGTCTGTTTGGGGTTTGTACTTTCTCCCTGTGACCACGTGGGTTTCCTCCGGGTGCTCTGGTTTCCTCCCACAGTCCAAAGACATTCCAGTTCATAGTGTAGGAGCCATGTATCTGTTGACTTTCCATTTGTATTCCAAGTTGCGCATTTTGCATGAGTGGGAGCATGGGAAAAGCAAAGAGAATAAGTTCCATATTCTTGCTTATTATGTGGTAGTTTGTAGCATGGGACCGGTGGAGGTCGTATCTTTTGCTGACAACTGAATAACTCTTGACGTACATGGGTATGCTTAAGTTCATCACTTCAAGATTGTATATTTACCAATTGCTAATAAAGGATTGAGAAAAGATTCGACTCTTCGCAACAATCTTTTCCTTGGAGCGGAGGGCATCTCATGCAGTATAACAACTCCGTTGCGGTCATGGGCTAGCAGCAATTAGTTTTGGCTTGATTTTGCCTCTACAGTTAGGTTTTATAATTAGGATTAAATGGGGGGGGGGGGAATTGTTGGGCAGCATGGCTTAAAGGATTTTTGTTTTAAAAATCTCTGCACTTTAGTCTTTCTTGGTAATTATAAACAAGTTTTGCTATATCTCAATAAAATATAACAAATTTTAAAAACATCCAAGTGCTGCAAACTGATCCCTCTAGCATCAATTCTAACAGGAGGTGGATCAAATGGCCTGCAGCTAACAGGAGGTCACTGTGGAAACAGTTTGACAAAGGTGTCAACCAAATTCTGGAGGCAACGGCAAAGGGAGGGGTCGATAGGAAGCTGCAAGCCATGACAACGATCCTGGTCTCCCAGTGGAGGCTGGTTGTAGGGGATTTGCAGCCTGTTCCTTAGCCAGAGCCTACAGCAATTTGAGCATCGAGGGAGAGAGGAACAGGAGAGCCATCCACAGTACCACCAATGCAGCAGAGAGGGCCTCAAGGTGGCTGTGGCTCAAGAGAGGGGAACCATGGAGTCATGTGTAGCCAGTCATCTGGACACAAGCTGGGGTCTGATCAGCCCCGGCTGGGTCACCTGGAGAAGGGTGTATGATGTTGAAAGACCCAAAACACCTGATGATTCCAGGAACATCACTGATGATGTATCCAGAAGCATCACTAGATGTGTGCACACAGCAAAAAATATCCTTTCCCAAAACCAGAAATAGCCTCACAAATTCATTTCCTGTTTGAGACAGTTCATCACTATTTTTAACAACATTATCAGATGTGGTTGTGCTGCAGAGAAAGCAGACATTTACCAGGATGTTACCTAGATCTGACAAGTTTAGTTCTAGGAAGAGAATGGATAATTTGGGTTTGTTTTGCCTGGAGTAAAGGAGGATAAGGGGCGACATAACATAGGCACAGTATATAAAATTAGAAGAGGCTTAGACCAAACATCAGATAGATCAGGATAAATAGATAATCATTTTCCAATGGTATTAAGAACAGGCAGGCATAGTTTTAAAAAGTGTAGGGAACTTGTTTGAAGGGACTTGACGAAGGAGGGGATGATTGTCTATTTATTTATTGAGATACAGCATGGAGCAGGCCATTCTGCCCCTTCAAGCTGCACTGCCCAACGACCCCCAATTTAACCCTAGCAGAACCACAGGGCAATTTACAATGACCAACTGGTAGGTCTTTGAATCCGGAGGAAACCCACGCATTCTCGGAAAAACGTACAAACTCTTCACAGGCAGCGGCAGGAATTGAACTCAGATTGCTGGTACTATAAAGCATTGTGCTAAGCACTACGCTAACATGCTGCTCCACACAGAGTATGCTTGCTATTTGGAATTCACTGCCAAAGGAAATAGTAGATAGAGTGAGGTCTTTTTAGACTTTGGCCCCCATAGCTAGAGAGAATTTACTCGGCCTTAAATTTATTTTTTGGAAAGTGTTTTTGAAATGAACAGAGAAGGTTCATGGAGACCACAAAAACTTTCATAGCAAGTAATGGCTATTTTTGTTGGCAAACCAACAGAAAGAGTTCAGGGTCCGAGATGGATCACAAGAAGAACACTGCATTGGAGAAACTTCTCACATGAAATGATTCCGACACCAGATGCTTGCCACAGGTGTTTACCAAGCCTGAAATTGCAAGAAGCTTTGAAAAGAAATTGAGTCAATACAGAAAAGAAATGCAAAAATAAAAGATTTATTTTATTCCCAAACAAAAATACAAAACTAAATATAACGTGGTTTGAGGTATGGGCAATTATGTACATGCCATTAATGGAATTAAACATAGTTAAGGGGACAAATCACCCTTCCCATGCTGTGAGTCCTATGATTCAAAACCAAATATCAAAAAACTAATTTCACTTTGTAGAGATCTGTTTTCACATTGACACGACAGGATCCCTTTCTGTTGATCAGTGTCAAATTAAGTCCACTGTATAACAATAAAACATGAAAATTTCCAAGGGGGGAGTGAATACTTTGTATAGGCTCTGTGTTTACAGGAGTATATAGTACTCAGTACTTTGATATATGAAGGCCAATGTGGCAAAAACTTTCTTTGTTGCCTTACCTAACTGTGACACCACTTTAAATGAATTTTGGACCTGTATTCCCAGATCCCTTTGTAGGACCGAATTCTTCGTAAGACCTACTCAGGTCGATCCCACCAAGGTGCAACACTTGGCTCTTGTCTGCATTAAATTCCATCCTTACTTTATCAGACCATATTTCCAGCCGGTACGGAAGCCATTACAAGTGTTCAGAGATGCTCTTCTATGCGCCACTGTGGTAACACGTGGTTATTTGAGTAACTGTTTCCATCCTGTCAGCTTGAACTAGTCTGACCATTCTCACCTGACCGCTCTAAATAACAAAGCGTTTTCATCCACTGAACTGAAGCACACTTGATTTTTCTTTTGCATCTTCTCTGTAAACTCTCGAGACTGCTGTGCGTCAAAATCCCAGGAGATCAGCAGCTTCTGAGATACTCCAAACACATCACATGGCACCAACAATCACCCCACAGTCAGAGTCATTTAGATCACATTTCTTCCCCATTCTGATGTTTGGTCTGAACAACAACTGAACCTCTTGACCCTGTCTATGTGCTTTTATGAACCGAGTTGCTGCCACATGATTGATTGATTAGATAGCTGCATTAAAGAGTACAGGTGTATCTAATAAAGCGGCCACTGAGTGTAAATTTACATGTATTAGGTATTTGTTGTGGTGTGTTGGTCAGGGTGTGACATGCAACAAGAAACAACATTGAACAATTATAAAGTGTAAGGAATTACGTAAAAATGAAGTTAAGTGATTAAAGTACAGATATGAGATAAAATATGCATAACTACACAAATGCCAGCATGTATTTACAATGTAAACAGAATTATAAATGTGGTTTATGGTGTTTACAATGCAGTACAGTCAATGTTCGCTCTATTGTTTTACAGCTGCACAAACCAACGATTGCTCTGAGCAGGAAATTTTTAAATGGCCTGAAAACTGCGTGGCACTTTAAATGCTTAAGTATTGAGAAGAGTTCGGCCGTGCAGCAACAAAGGCAGTGTGCGTGGGAGCATTTCAGTCACTGTGAGGCTGTGCAGCTCAGAGTGAACAGTGAGTGCAGTGCTGAGGTATTAGATAGAGGGGTTGGGGTGGGGCTAACTACAATGGTTGGTTAGATTTACTGCCTGGAAAAAGAAACTTTCAAGATGGTGTAAAATTTATTTATTTTAATAGGCCTATAGTTCAAAGTTCAAAGTAAATTTATTATCAAAGTACATATATGTCATGATATACAACCCTAAAATTCTTTTCTCAGCACTTTCTAGAAGGGAACTTTCAGAAAAAGCAGCTTGCTGGATGGTAATGTCCACACTTAAAGCTCTGAGTTATAATAACCAACTGTTGGCAAGTACATGCACCTGTCATATCACAGGCTAATGAATTTATTTGACAAAAGTTACTTTAATAACGCACAGAAAACCCTTTCACCATAAGATTAACATTTAACAGTCCTAACCACACACATCATAGGCCTGTTCCAAACTAAATTTTAACAGAATTAGTAGACTCACAACAAGAATTTACAGTCAGCTGATCCTGAAAATGCTAGTTTCAGATATAAATCAGACAGTGACATTAAAAAAAGTATTTTAATGATACTTTCATAAACTCTGATAAAATTACTGATTTTTCTTTAATCCACTTTATTTATATGATTTAACTGGTGCGATAACTCCCTCTCTGCTCTGAACCTTCTGACTCTATCTCCTCACCAAATTTTCAATCAGATTAGAGGGCTAACAGTGAATATCAGAGTAGGACATTTCACAATCAGGCAAATAACAAATGTAATTAACTCCCGGGAACAACTCAAGCAGCAAAAATTCAAAAATGCCTCCAAGTTGTGTTAATCCCAATTATATTATTGCAAACGGTGCCCAGCCGAACCTGAGCAACATTTCTGCTGCCTCCATTCAGTCCTCACATGACCATATCTTATGATCAATGAATACAGAGCGAAACAGCACAGTGTGGTCTAACCAGGGTTTTATAGAGCTACAACATTACCTTGTAGCTATTAAGCTCAACTTTCCAACTAATGAAGGTTAACAAAACATACACCTTCTTAAACACCCTATCACTTGTGTAGCAGCTTAACTATAATCCAACCCAAATGGTCCATGCTAACCACAGCACCCTCCCTGCTAATTCCAGTTAACCACATTTGGCACATTACCCTCCAAGTCCCTCCCCTCCACATGGAGTACCGTGCTTAAATCTTAGGCACATGTAAAAAAAATTCTGCAAAGCAGAAATGCTTTCAAAAATAAAAAGTTTCTAAATATCAAAACATTTTCCATAAAGAGCAGTAAACAGTAAAAAAAAACTAAATCAAATCAATATTTGGTGTAACCACCCTTTATCTTTAAAGCTACATAATTCTCATAGGGACACTGTCATGGAGTTTCATAAGAAAATCAGTTGGTAGGTTGTTCCAAGCATCTTGAAAAACTTGCCACTGTTTTTCTGCAGACTTTGGCTGTCTCACCTGCTTCTATCTGTCCAGGTAATCCCAGACAGCCCCGATGATGATGTTCCTCCACCATTTTGTGTGTGTTGCTTCGATGGTGTTGAGATCAAAGCTCTGCAGAGGCCATGACAGCTGAAACAATATTAAAAAAATCTAGGGTGCCTAAGACTTTTGCACAGTATTGCATTGCATGTTTATGGTCTTATTCCTATTGAAGTCATCATGGAACACTGTTGTTTCTCATTGTCATGTACTTTCCCACTATAATTGATTTACCATGTAATTTCTGAGAGTTCAGAGCTGATAGTAGTGTTGGACTTCTTCTGATTTAGATGGGACGTCAATTTGATGTATTTTTCCCGTCCGCTGCACTCTGTTTCTGTTGCTGTGTTTCTGGTCCACAGCCTTGCCCGTGTCTTTGTGCTTCTTCAAAAGAGCTTAGACAGCACATCTTGAAGCTCCTGTCTGCTGCAAAATGTCTGCTTCGGAGAGACCTTGCTGATACATGATGACCATCTTGTGTCTTCTTGCCGTGCTCACCCATGGTGAATGAACTGATGATTTCAAAGTTAAACTGTCGCATCTGCCGCACCCTCACCTTTTAATTTGCTTGTCCTTTGCCCAGTTTGATTCATTCCACACTCATTTCTGTTTCAGTTAATCAGTTTAGTTCCTTCAACTCATTATGTCTTTGATCATTAGCACCTGTTTGTTATCTTTGTGTAATCATGCACTAACCATATACATAAAAAGTTATCATGTTTTCATTTGAAAAGTGGTAACTAAAGCAACATTTATATAAACATTTATATTTTTAAAAATCCAGGGTGTTTTAGGCTTTTGCACAGTATTGTACCTGTCTATATCCTCTTTGTGTTGCAATTTAACCCACCTCGACCTCTTCCCCCAGCAGCTCATTCCAGGTACTTACTAGCCTCTGTGTAAAGAATTTGCCTCTCCAGTCTCGTTTAAATCTCTTCCCTTTTATCTCGTGTCTCTGATCTCTAGTTTTGCACAGCCCTGGGAAAAAGACTGTGACTGCCCACTTTATCCGTACCCATCGTGATTATACAAACTTCTCATTCTTCATTCTCCTATGCTCCAAAGAATAAAAAGCTCTAGTGTGGCCAACGTCTCGTTATAACTGAGGCCCTCAAGTCCAGACAGCATCTTCATAAATCTCTTCTTTGCCCTTGCTATGTGTTTCAATGCAGCAAACATGAACTTCCACTTCTAATATTCGAGTGTTACACTGCTGGGTGGAACGCCCACATGTTTCATACAGAGTACAAGCCCAACATCCTCACTGGCTAACTATTGTTAAATCATCTATCAACCTTGTTGCTGGATGAGCCATGTGGATCCAAGTGTAGTTTAAGTCCCACTTGTTGTTTTACTTCTTGGTGGTGAAACTTAAGACAGCATGGTACCGTGGCCGTTGAACCAAAGATTTACAGTGCACCAGCTGTAAGATCAGGATTCAATTCCTCATCACTGTCTGCAAGGAATTTGTATGTTCTCCCCATGACCATGTGTGTTTCCTCTGGGTGAACCAGTTTCCATCCACATTCCAAAGATGTACCATTAGGAGCAGTGGGTTGTGGACATGCTATGTTGGCACTCGAAGCATGGTGACACTTGCCCAATACAATCCTCACTGATTGAACTTGACATAAACGATGCATTTCATGGCACGTTTCAATGTAATGTGACAAATAGAGCTAACCTCATCTCTAATAACTATCAGGACCTGTGGGGGAAGGAGGCTGGTTGGTTAAACCCTCTTTAACCCTTCCAGGTTCATTCCAATTTAGTCACAACTTCAGAATGCTAGATGTTTTCCAGCAGCTGGTAAGGTTTCAGCATAGGCCCACTCTCCTGAAGTCCAAAGGAAGTTTTGGATGGCCTAGAACTTCTGTCACTTCAGTGTGCACTTCCACAGTTCGGCACAGTAGCACGGCAGTTAGTTTTACAATTGTTTTACAGTGCCTACGGTCCCTGATCTGGATTCGATTCCCTGCACTGTCTGTACAATCTCCCCATAACTCTTTAGTTTCCTCCAGATACCCTGGTTTCTTCCCACATTCCAAAGACGTATCACTTAGGATTAGTGAGTTCTGGGCATGCTATGTTGCTGCCAGAAATGTGGTAGCACAACCCTCGCTGATTTGATTTGAAGCAAATGACGCATTTTACTGTACATTTCCACATGCATGTGATAAATAAAGCTGATTTTAAAAACTTCTCTTTAACCTGATCAACAGCAATGCTCATCAGGAAGTTTCTGGTCACTCCCACCCAGAATCAACTTTAACAGGCTAAATTTGCAATAGTTTTCTGTTATGGAAAACTGCTTCTTCAAAGAGGTAAACCATCAAGTATAACCAGTCCAGCCTTGTTTATAGAGCAAAATGATTGTGAAGGTAAAGGTTGGTGTGAGCAAGTCCTAAACATACAATACCTCTCTCATAAAATTTCGATTGTTTTGGACACAATGGTAAAACATAAATATGCATCTGATGATTAAAAAAAGAAGGAATGTATCACTGACCTGACAACCCTGCATACTGGAGTCCCTCACGAATGGGAATGACGTCCTGTCTGCTTTGCCTGTAAAACAAAGATTTGCACAAAATTAGCCACTGCATAGCAGGACCAACATAACAGAATCGATGTGACCTCAGCATTAGCAAATACGCTTAACTCATCACTGAAATGGTCCCACAACCCATCGACACTTCCAACGACTCTTCATCTCACATTCTCAATATTTATTGATTATTTGTTTGTTATTGATATTTTTAATTTTTCTTTTATATTTGCACATTCTGGTTTTTTGCTCATTGGTTGTTTGTCCGCCCTGTTGGATGTGGTCTTTCATTGATTCTATTAAGTTTCTTGGATTTACTGAATATGCCTGCAAGAAAATGGCGACAGAAATGTACTTTGATAATGAATTTGCTTTGAACTCTATGCTCACCAAGTCCATTATTTATTTTGGAATGTGATTCAGGAAGAAAATAATGTAATCTATTTTGATAGATCTCCCTCTTAGGATGTTAACAGTATCACATATATAGGCTGGCTCACCCACTCTATTTAGGACATACAACAGTCCAGCACAGTACAGAGTCTTTGGGCCACAATGTTTTGCATCCCCTTTAACTTTTTCTAAGATCAATCTAACCATTCCCTCCCACATAACCCTCCACTTCTTTCCATCTATATGACTTATGATTCCTTTAAATCGCCCTAATATATCTGCCTCTGCCAACACTCCTGACACTGTGTTCCATATATCCACCACTCACTGTGTGAAAAATTCTGCCACTGACATCCCCCACTTATGCATTCCTCTCTTCACCATAAAACTATGTCCTCTCACATTTGCCATGTCAGCTTTGGGAAAGTTTTTGTTTGGCCACTCAATCTATGCCCCTTACCATGTCGCACACCCCGATCAACTCTCTGCTTGCGGCTATATCATCAAGCAGGATTTATACACCACCAGGTTCAGGAAGAGTTATTATTCTACAACCAACAGATTCCTGAATCAATATGGATAACTTCACTCATCTTAAATCTGAATTAACTCCACAATCTATGGATTCACTTTCAAGGACTCTGCCACATGTTCTCAATATTAGTTTTTGTAGTTTGTCTCTTTTGCTCATTGGTTGGTTGTCAGTCTTTGCTAATAGTTTTTCATAAATTCTATTGCAGTTATTTATTTTTCTGTAAATACCTGTAAGAAAATTAATTACACGGTTGCACTGTACTGCTGCAGCAAAACATATATATTTTTTATTCCAACATATAGTATACTTTATGTATTGCCATGAAATGCTGCCACATAGCAACAAATTTCACGACAGATGTCAGTGATTCTGATTCTGATACCAGGATCCATTAAAAATCTAAAACAAAACCCTCACCACCATTAAGCACATGTACATGGAGTGGTGTCACAGGAAAGCAGTATCCATCATCAAGGAACCCAGGCAATGCTTCCTACTCGCTGCTGCCGTCAGAAAGGAGGTACTGGAGCCTCAGGACTGACACCAGCAGGTTCAGGAACAGTGATCACCTCTTAACCATGATCATACTGAATGGTGGTGCAGGCTCGAAGGGCGGAATGGCCTACTCCTGCACCTGTTTTCTATGTTTCTATGTTTCTAACCAGCAGGCTCTTGAACCTACACTCAACCTCACCCACTCCACTCACTGAACTGCTGCCACAAACTATGCCCTCACTTTCATGGACTCTTCATCCCATTTTTCGATATTTATTACTTATTTATTATTATTATTTTACTTTTTCCCTTTTTGTACTTGCACAGCTTCTTGGGTGTGGTCTTTCACTGATCCTAATGTTTCTTTGTGTTTACTATGTATGCCCATAAGAAAATAAATCTCGGGGCTGTACAGTATATGGCAACTTATATGCAGGTCGATAATAAATTTACTTTGAAGTTCGAACCTTTAAACTTAGGTTTCAAATCTTAGGCAAGCTGATAAACCTGGGCATCCCCACACAAGGTCTGCTATGACAGAGTGGCTCCGAGGAACACACAAATGCTCAAACTCAAACTGTTCAAGCACCAGACAAGGGCACAGAAGAGTAGATTCAGAAAGTCAGCTGAAACTTTAAAGACTGGATTTTGACCTTGTAGCTCCCTTCACCGCATTCATTAAGTTATATTAACACCTATTCCAAAGTGAAAAATTGAATCCGTCACCCCTACCGTTACAATGCGGCAGCAGAGGAGAACGAGTGCTGTGAGCTGTACATTAATGACAGTTTATAGCACCACTGTGGTGACATTCACAGAAGTGCAGAGTTATGCACTGATTTCCAGGAAGAGCAACAGCCCAGGATTAGCAGAAGAGCCAAAATAAGGTGAGATCAAAAGACAAACAGTGGAAATTGGTAGTAAGTTACAGAAAGTGCATGGCATGTCTACTCAGTATGTCAAAGAGAAAACTGGGTCAGTAACTGTTGTGGAACTCAGCAGATAAAAAATTCCCAGGTGAAAAGAGGATGGGATACATAAGTAAAATAGATGTATAAATAGAAAAACAAATAAAGAAACAGATAGATAGATTGATAAGACTGAGTACATGAGTTGTGGAGTCCATAGGCTCTGGAATCAGTTCATTGTTGAGGTAAATGAGGTTATCCATGCTCGTTCAGGAGCCTAATGGTGGAAGGATAATAACTGTTCCTGAATTCTCCAACTTCTGGTAATTCCCTCCCTCTCTCTTCCCCCATCCCACTTTCATTCTGCCTCCTCTTCCAGCTGCCTGTCACCTCTCTCATGATCCTGCCTTCTGCTACTACCCATAGTGCTTTCCCCTAACATTCCTTCTTCACCTCTCCTGCCTATCCCCTCCTCCACCCCTTGATCTTTCCTCTGATTGGTTTTTCACCTACACCTTCCCCCTCCCCCCAACTTCTTTATAGGGCCCCTGCCCCCTCCTTCTTCAGTCCTGATGAAGGGTCTCGGCCCGAAACATTGACTGCTCATTTCAACGGATGCTGCCTGACCTGCTGAGATCATCCAGCTTGTTTGTACGTGTTAACTGTTCCTGAAGCTGGTGGTGTGAGACTTAAGACCCCTGTACCTCCTGCCCAATGGTAGAGAAGAGAGCATGGCCTAGATGGTGACTGTGATGATTGACATTAGAAGCACATTAAGGCTGATAAGGAAGAATCACTACTAAAAGTGAAGAGAGAGAGGAAATTAGATCTGCCATTCTCAAGTGAGCTCACTGTGTAATAAAAGAAATTTTGTAACCAGTTTCTTTACAGCAAGCTATTACAAAGAGGATTGTGATGTTGATCAAGTAAATTGCTTTGAAGTAGTATTAAGAGTGATTAAAATTGGCTGGAACTCAGGGTGGTGAATGTAGAATTCTTTACCACAGACAGCTATGGAGGCCCAGTCACTGGGTATATTTAAAGCGGAGGTTGCTAGGTTCTGGATTAGTCAGGATGTCAAACGTTATGGGGAAAATGTGGGAGAATGGGTTTGAGAGGGAACATAGGTCAATAAATCTTGATGGAATGGCAGAGCAGACTCCATGTGCTGATTGACTTAATTCTGCTCCTATCAAAGTCAAAATAAAATCTATTATCCGAGCACATAGAGTGCCTATAAAAAGTATTCCCATTCCCAAGAAGTTTTCATATTTATTGTTCTACAAACATTGAATCACAATGGATTTAATTTGGCTTTTTTGACACTGATCAACAGAAAAAGACTCTTCTGTGTCAAAGTGAAAACAGATCTCTGAAAAGTGATCTAAATTAACTACAAATATAGAACACAAGATAACTGATTGCATAACTCATTCACCACTTCAAGTCAGTATTTAGTAGATGCACCTTTGGCAGCAATTACAGCTGTGAATGAGTCTGTATGAATAGGTGTCTGTTAGCTTTGCACATCTGGAAACAGGATTTTCCCCCCAATCTACTTTACAAAACTGCACAAGCTCTGTTAGATTGCATGGGGATCATAAGCAAACATCCCTTTTCAAGTCCAGCCACAATTTCTCAATTAGATTGAGGCCTGGACACCGATGTGGCAATTCCAGGATAGTAGATTTGTTGTTTTTAATCCAGTCCTGTGTAGCTTTGGCTTTATGTCTGGGGTCATTGTTTTGTTGGAAAAGAAATCTTCTCACAAGTCGCAGTTCTCTTGCAGACTGCATCAGGTTTTCTAGCAAAATTTCCATGTATTTTGCTGCATTCATTTTATCCTCGAACTTCACAAGCCTTCCAGGGCCTGCTGCAGTGAAGCATCCCCACAGCATGATGCGGTCACAACCATGCTTCATGCTAGGGATGATGTGTTTTTGATGATGTGTGGCGTTTGGCTTACACCAAATGTAGCAGTTAGTCTGATGGCCAAAAAGCTCAATTTTGGTTTCATCAGACCATAGAACTTCTTTTCAGCTGACTTCAGAATTCTCCCACATGCCTTCTGGTAAACTCCAGCCGAGATTTCATCAGAGTTTTTTTTCAGCTGTGGCTTTCTCTTTGCCGCTCTCCCATGAAGCTGTGACTGGTGAAGCACCCGGGCAACAATTGTTAAATGCGCAGTCTCTCCCATCTCAGCTACTGAAGCTTGTCATAGGTCTCTCGGTGACCTCCCAGTCCCCTTCTTGCATGGTCACTCAGTTTTTGAACGCAGCCTGCTCAAGGCAGATTTACAAATGTGTCTTACTCATTTCATTTCTTGATTATTGACTGAACTGTACCCCACGAGACTTATCTCCTGGCTTATACTTTCATTAACCATTTTGCTGAGTTGCTTGGAGTATTCTGTTGTCTTTATGGTGTAGTTTTCCTCCAGACTCTGACTCACCAGCAGCTGGACCTTCCAGATACAGGTGTATTCTTACTGCAATCAATTGAAACACCTTGACTGCACACAGATCTCCATTTAACTAATTATGTGACTCCTAAAACCAATTGGCTGCACCAGTGATGATTCGGTGTGTCATATTAAAGGGGGTGAATACTTATGCCATCTATTCTGTGTTTTATATTTGTAATTGATTTAGATCACTTTGTAGAGATCTGTTTCACTTTGACATAAAAGAGTCTTTTCCTGTTGATCAGTGTCAAAAAAGCCATATTAAATCCATTGTGATTCAATGTTGTAAAACAATAAAACATGAAAACTTCCTTGGGGGGGGGGGGCGAATACTTTTTATAGGCATGTATATGTCACCATTTTGTACTTATTTGCCTTATTTACAAAAAATAAAGAAATACAATAGAACTTACGAGAAACTAAAAATGAATATTGACAAACAACCAATGTATAAAAGAAGACAAATTGTGCAAATAAAAAAATAAATAATGCTGAGAACATGAGTTATGGAGTCTTGAAAGTGAGTCTGTAGGTTATGGAATCAACTCAGTGTTGAGGTGAGTGAAGTTATCCACCTTGGATCAGGACCCTAATCATTGTAGGGTAATAACTGTTATTTAGTCTTTGTCTTAAGGTCCATCCATAGAAAAGAAGACAGTTTCTGACACTCATATGAATAATGTACATTGAACTATTGAATTTAATAACATTACGGGTACTCATTCATCTGAGGAAGTATACATAAGTTGGGTATTTGTAATCCAGTAATGGCCTGCACTTGTTGATACCCTTAGAGCTCTCATTCAGAAGAAGAAATCACAGTATTATGGATAGAAAACAAATTAGAAAGGCATCTACAAATCATTTTACAGTCAGGTTATGATGTACGTCAGATCCCCCATGAGCACCACCATGAGCTGATCCATGGAATTCTGTTCCCAGCTTTCCACTTACTTTGACTATAAGATGACGTGGAGTAGACAGTTCAAACATAACACAAGCAAAATGGCTTAAAAGTATATTTATTATTGACTCCAGGATTCGTCCACATGCAGGCAGCCATAAAACAAAGAAGCACCATGGAACCCGGTTGAAGAAAAAGAACAAATCATACAAACAGCAAAAAGTGAGCAAATTAACACACAGCTTATTAAAGAAAAGAAAGAATACATTCTTTATCAAATAATTGTGCAGAGAAAAAACAATTTGTACAAACAATAAAAGTAAGCAAATAACATTCAGAACTGAAGTTCACTGAAGTCACACTTGAGTCCCTGAAAGAGTCCAGGAGTGACAACCACTGAGCCAGTTCAGTATGGATGACTGCAGGCTTCAGCCACAGAGCAAGTTCCACACAGAAGCGCCTCGATCAAATCGCACAAATTGCTATTTTGAGACATAAAAGATTCTGCAGATGCTTAAATCATGAGTAACACACACAAAAAGCTGCAGGAACTCAGCAGGCCAGGCAGCATCTATGGAAAATGATACAGTCGGCGTTTTGGGCTGATTCTGATTTTGTTTTGTTTTAGTAATACTGCTAGGAGATCTCCTGAGGCTTCTGATGATATTTTTCTAAGGAGGTAAACAGCACTGATAAATGCATTATGCATTTTTCAACTTCCAACTTTAAACTATATTCCTACAAATCTACAAAGGTCAGTTGGGAATCTCTGACAAGAATGAAGACATTCTGATCTGAATTGTAGTTGAATGAGGAATTTTGCATAGGGGATGTTGTAAGGTCAAGAAACCACAGGATTCTCTGCAAGTCACACAGAAGGCTGGAGGAGTTCAGTGAGTCAGGCAGTGTCTATGGAGGGGAATAAAACAGTCAACGCTCTGGGCTGAGATTCTTCATCAGGACTGGAAAGGAAAGGGGAAGAAGCCAGAATAAGAAGGTGGGGGGGAGGGGAAGGGGTACAAGATGGCAGGTGATTGGTCAGACCAGGTGAGGGGGAAGATGGGTGAGTGGGGATGAAATAAAAAGCTGGCAGGAGATAGGTGGAAGATGTAAAGGGCTGAAGAAGAAGAAGCCTGATAGGAGAGGAGAGTGGGCCATGGAATAAGGGGAAAGAGAAGGGACACCAGATGGAAGTGATGGACAGCTGAGGAGGGGAACCAGAACAAGGGACAGAAAAAGAGAGGAGAAAGGGGGAAATATTTTCCATAAGTTAGAGAAATCAGTGCTCATGCCATCATGTCAGAGGCTTCCCAGTTGCTGAGGTGATGATCCTTCAACCTGAGTTTGGGCCTCATCATGGCATAAGAGGAGCACATGGTCCGACATGTCAGAATGGAAATGGGATAGAGTGAAGGTGCTGGACAAAATGGTTTCCCCAATCAGCGTTGGTTCTCACTGATTTAGAGAAGCACTGGTATGGTAGAAAATGGCAAGAGACTCCCAAGTGACAAGTTGCCTCACCTGAAAATAATGTTTAGGGCCCTGAGAAAAGAGGTGTAGGGCCAAGTGTAGCACTTGTTCTGCTTGCAGTGCCAGAAGAGAGATCAGAGAGGAGGGCCAAGTGGATAAGGGAGTCATGTGGAGCGCGATTTTTACAGAAAGTGGAGTGGGGGAGGGGAATGATGTACTGGAAAAAGAGGTCTGTGAGTTGGAAGGTGAGGGCAAGAGGAACCCTATCCCTGTTATGATGGCAAAGTTATACTTAGCTGACTTG
Organism: Hypanus sabinus; assembly: GCF_030144855.1. Lineage (NCBI taxonomy): Eukaryota > Metazoa > Chordata > Chondrichthyes > Myliobatiformes > Dasyatidae > Hypanus > Hypanus sabinus. The sequence goes on along the minus strand of NC_082719.1, from coordinate 99,082,668 downwards.
TGTACACTACATGCTAAATTATTGTCCTTTTTTCCTTTATATTCACAAGGTCCTCTACCATACCCTTTTATGTATGACATACAAATGACAGACAAACACAGAAAACGTTAGACCAGTTAGAAGTAAAATTATTATCAAAGCACATATTTGTCACCATATACTACCCTGAGATTCATTTTCTCACAGACATTCACAGTAGAACAAAGAAACAGAACACAAAGGTGATCAAACAACCAACATGCGAAAGGGAAGAAACTGTGCACATACAAATAAATGAACAAACAAACAAACAAATGAACAAATAAAACCAAGAACATTAGTTGCAGAGTCCTTGAAAGTGAGTCTGTAGGTTGTGGAATCAGCTTATTGTTGACGTCAGTGAAGTTATCCACACTGGTTCAGGAGCCTGATGGTTGAGGAATTACAACTGTTGCTGAACCTGGTGGAGCGGGACCTGAGGCGCCTGTACCTCCTGCCTGATGGCAGCAGCGAGGTAGAGAGCATGGCCTTCACGGTGGGGGTACATAATGATGGATGCTGCTTTCCTGTGGCACATTCTATAACATTACAGTGAATTAGCAACAGAATTAATTTTGTAACAATATTCTCAGAATCTTTATGCTGTCCCATGATAGATGAAAATGATATTCTGATTTCTGTAAAAACAAGAAATTCCACAGATGCTGAAAATCCGAAGCAACACTCATGAAATCTTGGAGGAACTCAACTGGTCAGGTAGCATCTGTGGAAATTAATGAACAGAAGGAATTTCTGGCCAAGACCCTTCGTCGGGATAGAGTAGTGACAGAGCTAATTTTTATAATGTTTTAATCTTATTTGTGTTAAGGTCTTGTGTTTGGGCATTTTATGCCAGAAGTCAGTTACATTTCATACAACATATTTAAATCAATAGTTCATGCTGACCAGCTGAAGGTCAATTTATTCAATAAAATATAAAATCAGAATTTACAAAGGGATATCTGTGTTTTGAATAAATAGACAAATGATAACTTTTTATTTGAGTCCTTCAACAGAATAGTGCAATATACACAAAATGCTGGAGGAACTCAGCAGGTCAGACAGCATCTATGGAAATGAATAAACAGTCAACATTTTGGGCGTAGATTCTTCGTCAGGACATGGTTAGGGGATACTGCCTGAAGTGTTGACTATTTATTCCTCTTCTGACCTGCTGAATTCCTCCACCATTTTTGTGTTGCTCTGGATTTCCAACATCCATAGAGTCACTTGTGTTGGAGAATAGCTTATACTCTATTACACGTCTGGTCAGAGTAGTTCAAATAGCTTCAACATTTTCACAGAGCCCTTACTAAATTTGTTTAAAAGCCAGTAAACAGACTAAGAATTGAAAGAGATTTGAACTGCATTAAGAAAATATGCATATTCTGAGATCCCATGGTTTGTCGTCAAATCTTTGCCGTGATTCTGTTGCTGAGATTTTTCACCAAATATTTTCTGCTGCAAGCTGAAAACAATGAGTTATTTGCAGAAGGTTAACAATGTTTTCAATGTCAACACTTCAACTGGACAAAAATTAATCTGGAGCTGATGAATGGAAATTGCATGCCTCATGAGCATTAGAACAGCATGAATAATAGCATCGAGAAAAGTACAGTACTGTGCAGCTCTTAGGCATATATAGCTAGGGTTCTGAAGACTTCTGCACAGTTTTTTAGTAATTATATGTACTGCACTGTACTATTGCTGCAAAAAAAAACAAATTTCATGACCTACTGTATGTAAGTGATGACTAGTCTGATTCTGATAGGGTCACAGGGCTGAGTGAGTCTGCACCTGGGCCACCCCAGCACTCTTTCTCTGCAACCCCTCCCACGGCGCTACACCTTTGCCATTCCCAACATCATTTGCTCCCACCAGATTTACAAGCTCACTCTGCACTTCACATTGACAAATACAACGCTGGACATAAGGCTTAGGAACCCTAGCTATATACCTAGGACTTCTGCACAGTACTGTATTCAAGAAATTATTATTCCCCTGCGTGGTTGTTCTTGCAGAAACGTGACTTTAGGACAACATCCCATGCACCATCAATCAACAGGTCAGGACGCTCAGGGACTTGGGCTACATTATTTTTTGTGACTATGTTTTCCTACTATCATAATTAGTGTATGTGTGCTTGTGTATGACTGTTGGTTCTATGTTTTGCACCTTGGCCCCAGAGGAACAATGTTTCGTTTAGCTGTATTCATGTTTATGGTTGAATGATAATTAAACTTGAACCATTTAAGATTAAAATTAAGAAACTGATCCAATTCCGTTTTTATCTAGCAAACACACCCCTATTATTTATACTTTTACCCTACTGAACAAACAGGAACTGAAACATGTAGAGACAAATGTGGTGCAGCAAGAACTACAGTGACTGTTTTTTTCTCTCTGATTTTATTAAAACTATTCACTTCTATTGTTCTTTTCCTTCAACTTCACATCAATGTTATGTTTGTGCTAATAACATGCAGACAAACCTGGGGAAAAGAGGAAATTACACTTGTCTTTGACCAGTACGACAGAGAGAAATACTGAACACCCTTGTAGGTAGTGCTGAATAAATTTGAAATGCAATCTGCATCCACGTGCAGACTCATCTTGCTTTGTACAGCAAGGTTCACCACTTGTGAAATAACCAGCTGGGATGGATCACAGTGTAAGAATGAAGTTCTCCACTACTCAGCCGTGGTGAGTGGAGAGAAAGAGAGAGGATCAAAGATCAACTTTATTTGCAATATACAATACTCTGGGAAAGTCTATAGCCAGGGTGCCTAAGACTTTCATATTCGTCAATGTGGAGCAGAGAGCGTGTTTGTAAATCTGGCGGGAGTGAAGGACGTTGGGAGTGGCGAGGGTGGAGTGATGTGGGACAGGTGGCAGAAAAGGGATGTGAGGGACAGGGGGTGGTGTGGGTGCAGACATACCCAGCCCTGAGACACCAGGCAACATCATTTGATTCCAAACAATTGGCTCATTGATCATAACAGAATGTCTCTCTGGCACATCCCGCACCCTCCCCTCTCCCTCCTCCTTTTCCCAACTATGATTCCCCTCTCCCTGCCCCCGTCCCACTCTCAGTCCACAACAGAGACCCATATCAGAATCAGAATAATATCATCACTCACATATGTCATGAAAGTTGTTTTTTTCTGTGGCAGCAGTACAGTGCAATACATAAAATTACTACAGTACTTTGCCCCAAGCTCTATGTGCCTAAGACTTCTGCACAGAACTGTTCTATATATTTATATATATGTGGGGATTTGGTTAGGGTGTAACATGCAACAAAATACATTCAACAATTATAAAGAATAAATGTTAAAAGATAAAATTAAAGTACAGATATGGAATAGAACGTGTATCAATATATAAACACCAGCATGCATTTACAGTGTAACAGCCTTATCAAAAGTGGCTTAAAATGCTTATAGTGCAGTGCAGTGGCTGAGGTAATAGATAGAGGAGGGTGGGGTGGCTAGCTAAAATGATTGATCAGATTAACTGCCTGGGGATAGAAATTTTTAAGATGGCGTGAGCTTTTTGTCTTTATAGCTCAATAGCATTTTCCAGAAGGAAGCTTTTGGAAAAGGCAGTTTGCAGGGCGGATATTGTCCTGAGGGAGGAGGAGGAGGAGGGCGTCTATTGTTGGAGAGGAAAGTACTGAACAGACAAGCTCCCCCCTCATTGCAATGTTTGGGTTGGTGGAGATCATGCGGTACACACTGTCCTGTTCTTTATTGCTGATTCCCATCTCCTCAGCAAAAAGACATGAAAATATAGTTGTGAGAGACATAAGAGAAGAGAACGTGTCAAACGTATCTGGAATGAACATTGATACCAAATACTGCAAAAGGGTTAAAAGAACTATTGCTGCCTGTGTGGGGGAGGATGGGAGGAAAGCAGAGACATGAATCATTCTTAGTGATTCAAGTGTTTCCATGACATCAATGGGCAAACTTCCAACTCTCATGCAAAGACAAATCGAAAAGGTACCAAAGAGTTACTGAAGCCAGTAGGCTGCACAGAGAGCTTTTATTAAAAAGAAACAGAACCCCGATAAATTCATCTTCTCAGTCACAGGGTTTCCTCAATGCCATTTTCGCCCACTGAAATCCAGAGGGAAGCCGGAACATACGCTTGGTGGCCACTTAAGATACCTCCTGTACCTAATAAAGTGGACACTGAGTGTATGTTTGTGCTATTCTGCTGCTGTAGCCCTTCAAGGTTCGACGTGTTGTGCATTCAGAGATGCTCTTATGCACACCACTGTTGTAACACATGGTTATCTGGGTTACTGTCTCCTTCCTGCACCTGATGTTTAGAGCTGAGACACTTAATCAGGATTGGAAAGGAAGGAGGCAGATCCTGATGAAGGGTCTTGGCCCAGATTGATTGCTTATTCCCCTCTATAGCTGCTGCCTGACTTGCTGAGTTCCTTTAGCATTTCGCCTGTGTTCCTCAGGATTTCCAGCATCTGCAGAATCCCTTGTGTTTATGCAAGGTTTTGTTTAAAAAGATATCTTTGTCCATTTTACCTTTCAGAAAATGAACTGTCCTGTCTCTCTGTTATGGCATCTATTAGGTTTTTTTATCTACAGTATGTGAAGGGTCCTGGTGTCAAGTGCAGTTCTTGCCAACGCAAAAATGAGCCTTTAGGTAGCGCACTTTCATGACATTTGTCCCAACATTGACCTTAAAACCTTGAACCCACTCTTTTACTACACTTCTGAAAGTCTTCTCACTACAACCATGGGGCAGGAGGTACAGAAACTATAGGTCCCACACCACTACGTTCAGGAACAGTCATTACCCTAGAACCATCAGGCCTCTGAACTGGGGTGAATAACTTCACTCACCATTGTCTATCAAAACATCAAAACATACAGTGAAGTGTGCTGTTTGCATCAATGACCAGCACAGTCCTGGGGGTGAGGATGTGCTGTGGACAGCCCGCAAGCATTGCCATACTTCCAGCGCCAGGATAACATGCCTAAGATTCACTGTCCCAAACTCATACATCTTTGTAAAGTGAGAGGAAACCGGAGCATCTGGAGAAAACCTACACACTCAGCCTCGCCCTGTTTAGACATGGCAAGCAACAATGCACCTAACACCACTGAACTCTTCTCACTCATCTCCCCTGGTGCCCCTCCTTCTTCCCTTTCTCCCATGGTCCACCCTCCTCTCCTATCAGATTCCTTTTCACCAGTCCTTTACCTTTTCTATCTATCACCACATCCTCTTCCCCCACCCACTGGTTTCGTCTATCAGCTTCTAGCTTGTCCTCTTTCTGGTCACCTCCATCTTCTTATTTTGTCATCTTCTTTCCTTTCCAGTCCTGTTGGAGGGTCTCACCCTGAAACATCTACTGGTTAATGCTCTCCATAGATGCTGCCTGACTTGCTGAGTTCCTCCAACATATCGTGTGTGTTGCTCAGGATTCCTAGCACCTGCAGGATCTCTTGTGTTTATAACACCTCTTGGCCTGTCTTAAGGACCCAATGCACACCTAATCTCCCATGCTTATTGTGTTTGTTCACACTTCATGTGAAATAACTTGTCCAAATTGGATTGTATCTGTCTGTAATAAGCACAGGTGTAAACCCAATAATGTATGATTAAATGCTGAAAACACTCAGTTAGTTCACGTAGAACAAAGAAAAACTAATGCCTCAAAGCGGAGAAACAAGATATATCTACATATTTACACATTCAAGATTCAAGATTGTTTAATGTCATTTCCAGTACACAAGCAATAAGGGAGAACAAAATAATTGTTACTCTCGATCCGATGCAGCACAAAAATAAAAGACTATAAGATAAAGTTAAAAAATACATGATAAAAATATAAAAACATAAGATAGCCTGCAATACATAGATTAGTTGTATGTACATATAGTGGTGCTGGCCACAAGTGTGTACATAAGGTGACTGACAGGAAATGATAAGGTTGTTGAAAGACATATTGTTGAAAGACACAGTAAAGATGCAAATAAAACACAATGTCACACAATGATCATCTTCTTCCATCCTTCAAAACAACGTAACATGAATCCTTGGGTAGCTGGGTCGCCATAGCAGTGGTAATGACTCCAGCAGGCATACACTTATCAATAACATATGGACTACATGCCATAAGGAACTTACCACACATTTCTCCACAGCAACACACACAAAATTCCAGAGGAAGACAGCAAGTTGAGCAGCATCTATGGAAAAGTTTTGACTAAGATCCTTCTTCTGGCCTCAAGAAGAAAGGCTTCAGCCCGAGACATCGCCTGTTTATTCATTTCCATGGATCGTACCTGACCTGCTGAGTTCCTCGAGCATTTTGTGTGTGCTGCTTTGGATTTCCATCATCTGCAGACTCTCTCGTTGTTGATGATTTACATCTCCTCAAAGCCTGCTCAGTATTTGCAACTGTCTGTTCAAGTCTGACAGAACATTTGTCACTTGTCTGGACTGAAAGGAATTGCAGCCCTCCAGAATAACATTGGCAGAGCCACGAAATTGACAAAGAGTGGAAAAGCCTACAGACACAAAACAAAGCCTTCCACACCACTGAGCACATCTACAAGGAGTGCGGCCAGATGAAAGCAGGATCCATCATCAAGGACCCCATCATCCATTCCATGTTCTTGTTACTAACATCGGGTAAGAGGTACAGAAGCCTCAGGTCCCACATCATGAGATCCAAGAACAATTATTGCCCTTCAACCATCAGGCTCCTGAATCAGTGTGGATAACTTCACTCACTTCAACGTGGAACTGACTCCACAACTGATGGACTCACTGTCAATGACTCTGCAACTCATGTTCACAGTATTATTTATTTAGTTATTTATCATTACTATTACACATTTCGGTATTGGCACAGTCTTTCTTTAGCACTTTGGTTGTTTGCCTGTCTTGGTGTGTAATTTTTCATTGATTCTATTATACTCTTCTATTATATTCTATTAAGTTAGATATGGCCCTTGTGGCTAAAGGGATCGGGGGGATGGAGAGAAAGCAGGTACAGGGTTCTGAGTTGGATGATCAGCCATGATCGTACTGAATGGCGGTGCAGGTTCGAAGGGCTGAATGGCCTACTCCTGCACCTATTTTCTATGTTTCTATACTTCCTTGTTCTACAGTAAATGCCCACAAGAAAATGAATCTTGGGGTAGAATATGGTGACACAATACTTAGATAATAAGATTACTTTGAACCCTTTCCATAATTATATCCTCCACCTTCAAATACCAAAGCAAATTTCATTCAAAATTAACTTCGATGACACACGTTTCAGAGAAGTTTAAACCTAATCTGATGATCCTGTAGGCAGCAGCAGATACAAGGATGGCACTGCATTCCTCACCTCATTCAGCACATGTAACAAGATTGGGTCAGGTGTAAGTTACACCTCACCAAGAGGGTTCACACATCATACAGAGGAAAAGGATAAGAGGAGGGGTGTTAACATTCACTTTAATTAACTGAAAATAAATTATATGAATTATTTTACGTTGAGAGATTGGTTGGTATTTCAATGCAGAAAACTTTAAGTAATGAGTAACCATTTTCATCTTTATTAAAACTATATTATTTACAGATACTATGTGGAACAGGCCCTTAAGCAGCATCACCCAATTAAACAATGTGCAAGACAGATTGACCTACTCATCAAGTATGTCTTTGGACTGGGGGAGGAAATTGGAGGGCCCAGAAAATCGCACTCATTCCGTGGGGAGAACGTACAGATTCTACACAGAAGACGTCGGAATTGAACTCCAAACTACGACATCCCGGGAACTGTAATAGCATCGCGCCAACCACTATGATATCACAATGCCTTTAGACTGAGGAACACACACAAAACAATGGGTGAACTCAGCAGGTCAGGCAGCATCCATGAAAACTATTTCATTGAAGGGTCACAGCTGAAATGCCGACTGTTTATTCCTCTCTATAGATGCTGTCTGACCTGCTGAGTTCCTCCAGCATTTTGTGTGTGTTACTTTGGATTTCTAGCATCTGCATACTCTCTTGTGTTTATTATTTACATTGAAATGTAATTGATTTGAGCAAGGATAATTTTCCTCCGGCATTCACAACAAAATTTATCAGACCATTAGGCCATAAAACACAGGAGCAAAATTAGGCCAACAAGTCTGCTCCACCACTTCATCACAGCTGATTAATTTTCCCTCTCAACCTCATTCTCCAGCCTTCTCCCCACAACCTTTAAGTCCTGAATAATCAAGAACCTATCAGCATCTATTTTAAATATACCCAATGACTTGGCCTCCACAGCTGCCTGTGGCAATGAATTCAACAGATTCACCTCCCTCTGGCTGAAGAAATTCCTCATCATCTCTGTTCTAAAGGGGACGTTCCTTTATATTGCAAATTAAACATCCTTTATGTTGTAATTCACCTTGGAATATGGACAGAGCAATCTCTGGGTGGTCTGTTTGAAGGTTCACAAGAAGAGATGGCTCGGTCTCTTTCCATGGCATCACGTGTACTTTATATGCCTGCACTTCTTTTAAATAAACATCGTTTTATCCTCTTTATTCACTTACTTTATGTGTCGAAACGGCTGGAGATCTGTTGCCAGCTCTATCATTGCCACAGTAACTTGCCATCAAGAGCAGCCAAGCAGAGCGGTTCTATTAGTAGCAGGTGCAAAGGCAGGGGAGGGGACATGACTGAAGTTCAAAATAAATATTGTGCAGCCAACATAGAACAGTACAGCACAGTCCAGGTCCTTTGGACCATGATGTGGTATTTACTGCCCATTATGCACTTGTGTCTAGGGCAGCAATGAAAGTTCTTTGTCTATGGTGGTGATCAAGGCTTCCTTCATCGTGTCAGTAACTTCCTCTCAGTTTTCACTACTTTCAGTCATGCAGGTCCCAAATGGAGACTCAGGAATACTGTCACACTCATAGGTAGAAGGATTCTTCACTGCTGTTTCCGTTAACACTTTTGTTTCACCAGTCAGGACTGAAAGCCCTGAGCTAAACCCCAAAACTGGAGGACTGGTGGACCACTCTTAGTCTGGCCTCTACCCTTTGACCTGTTTGGCCTGGGTGACCCTACCAAGAGATAAAGCACAAGGCCCTGAATCGAGCCGACATAGCTCTCTGGGTCATTGAGGCACACAAGCCTCCAAACCCAACAATAAGGTTGTGGTTTTCTTGGAGGCCATGATGTTGTAGTGACACTTCAGCCTATTCCAAAATCAATCTAACACTTCCCTCCCGCATAGCTCTCCAGTTTTCTTTCATCCATTCACTTATCTAAGAGTCTCTTAAATAACCCTAATGTATCTGTCTCTACCACCACCACTGGCATAGTGTTCCATGCACCCACCACTCTCTGTGTGGGGAAAAAAACTAACTTTGACGTCTCCTCCCCCCCAACAATACTCCAATCACCATTAAGTTATACTCTCTCATATTAGCCATTTCGGCCCGGAGGGAAAAGTCTCTGGCTGCCCACTCCATCTATGCCTCATCACTTTGCACACGTCTATCACGTCACCTCTAATCCTCCGTTACCGCAAAGAGAAAAGCCCTGGCTTGCATAACCTTTCCTTATAAGACATACTCCCTAATTCAGGCAGCATCCTGGTAAATCTACTCTGCACCCTCTCTAATACTTTCACATCCTTTCCATAATCAGGCAGACAGACATACCTGGTAATGTAAGATCTGCAGATGGAAATAGCATTAATAGGTAAAACTAATTGTAGAACATAGAAGAGTACAGCACAGTACAGGCCCTTCAGCCCACAAATATTGTACTGACACTTTAACCAACTCGAAGATCAATCCAACCAATGCCTCCTACATAGCCCCACTTTTTTCATTCATCCGTGTACCTATCTAAGAAGCTCTTAAATGTCCCCAGTGTTTATGGGCTCTACCACCATATATCAGCTCTTTCCATTCACCCACCTGCCTCTGACATCCCTACATACTTCCCTCGAATCACATTAAAATTACGCCCTGTAACATAAGCATGTGCTATGGCATGCAAACATTAGCACCAGCTGTAGGACTGGGGTTCAATTCCTACCGCTGCCTGTAAGGAGCCTGCATGTTCTCCCAGTGACTGAGCTGGTTCCCTTTGGGTGCTCTGGTCTCCTCCTTTGTTGCAAAGACGTGGGCTTGCTATGTTGGGTGCCAGGAAGCATGGTCATATTTGCAGGCCTCCCCCCGCATATTCCTCACATTTTTTTTGACACAGGTGATGTACTTCACTGCCTGCTCCAATGTATATGTTATAACTAAAGCTGGGGAAAGGCACTGGCTGTCCACTCCATCTATGTGGATTCTAGAAGGACTGCTGACGCAGAAAGCAACATCCATCATCAGGGACCTCACCAACCAGTCCATGCTGTCTTCTCACTGCTGTCACCAGGAGGAAGTTTCAAGAGTTGAAGGACTCACACCGCCAGATTCAGGAACAGTTATTAACCCTCAGCCATCAGGCTCTTGAACCAGAGGGGATAACTTCACTCAGCTTCACTCGGCCCATCACTGAGAAGCTCCCACAACCTATGAACTCACTTTCAATGACTCTTCAACTCATGTTCTTGATACTTATTGATCATTTATTCATTGTGATTGTTTCTTTTTTTTTGTATTTGCACAGTTTGTTGCCCTTTGTACACTGGTTGTTTGTCCGTCCTGTTGGGTGAGGTCTTTCACTGATTCTGTTGTCTTTTGGTTTACTAAGCATGCCTGCAAGGGAACAAATCTTTGGGTTGTACATGAACTTCGATCATAAAGTAACTGAACTTTGAACTATGCTTATCATCATCTTGTTCACTTCTATCAAGTCACATCCCATCCTCTTTTACTCCAAAGGAAAAACCTTTAGCTTTCTCAGTGTCTAATAATAGTATAGTTCTTCTATTAAAAAACTGAGAAATATTAACAGGGCTGAAAAATGAGTTTAATCAATTATTTTGTTTTGAACATTTCCGTTTGTTTTTCAAGGAACATGTCAGAGATTCTCAGTACTTCTATTACTAATGGCAATATTAATATTCTTTAACTTTCTATTATTATAAACAATCCTTTAAAACACAATTAGAAAAGAATTCTCAATGACTTATTTTCCTACATATACGTCAGTAAAAGAACTTTGCTTCATCAATTACATCCAGCTGGCAGTGCAGGGTCAGTCCAGACAATAAGCCAGTTTATTGTCGATAAACTTAAAAAGATTTATTCCGGCACACGTGACTGAGTCATTCATTTGGCATTACTGATTCCCAGCCTTGGGTTTTGTTTTGGAAAAAGCAGTAGTTGGTGCCTTCACCAACGCCCAGGAACGGAAAGAACAATACAACCCAGTCTATCAGAGGCAAAGCCCCACCACTGAGCACATCTACAAGGACTGCTGACACAAGAAAGCAGCATCCATCACCAAAGACCCCTACCATCCAGGCAGTGCTCTCTTCTCGTTATTACCATCAAGCAGAATATCCCACACCACCAGTTTCAGGAACAGTTATTACCCTACAACAATCAGACTCCTGAACCGGTGTGAATAACTTCTCTCAACTCAGCCCTGAACTGATTCCACAACCTGGAGACTCATTTTCAGGGATTATATAACTTGGGTTCTCAGGATTATTTATTTCATTTATTTTTACATTTTTTTTTCTTCGCACATTGGTTGTACGCCTGTCTTTGTTTCTTTATAGTTTTTTTTTAATTGATTGAATTATATTTCTTTATTATCCTGCAAATGCCTGCAAGAAAATGAACCACCGGGTAGCATATGACGACATATATCCAGAGTAGTAATCACTGGATCATTGCCTGTGGCATGCACCAGTGAAAGTAAGAACTCGTTGATTTAGCAGATAAATACATGATTGAATAACAGGTGCAGGGGGCAGGGCTTCAGATTTCTACATCATTGGGATCTCTTCTGGGGAAGGTATGATCTGCATAAAAGGGACAGGTTAAACCTGCACCAGAGGGGGAACGATATCCTTGTAAGCAGGTTTGCTGGAGTTTTTGGGGAGGGTTTAAACTAACTTGCAAAGGGATGGGAACCAGAATGACAGGGCTGAGGAGTGGGCAGTTAGTATACAACTAGATACAATGTGCTGTAAGACAGGTAGATGATGGGACAAAATTGCTGTTAGTGGGATGAGTTGCAATATACTATGGGAACAGGTCAAAACGGTGATGGAATCAGGACTGAAGATGTTATATTTGAATGCATGCAGTACACAGAATAACGTAGATAATCTTGTAGCACAGTTAGAGATAAGCGAGTATCCATTATGGTTATCAATGAGTCATGGTTGAAAGAAGATTATAGTTGAGGGCTTAACATCCAAGGATATATATTGTATTGAAAGAACAGGCAGGTAGGCAGAGGGGGTGTGGTGGGTCTGTTGGTAAAAAAAAAAGGAAATCAAAGCACTAGAAAGAGGTGACGTACAATTGGGAGGTGTAGAATCATTGTGGGTAGTGCTAAGAAATTGCAAGAGTGAAAAGACCCTGCTGGGAGATGTGTACAGGCCTCCAAACAGTAGCCAGGATGTGGGCTACAAATTATATCTGGAGATACAAAACTCATGTCAAAGGGACAATGTTACAATGGCCATGGGGGACTTCAATATGCAGGTAGATTGGGAAAATCAGTTGATGCCGGATCTCAAGAGAGTGAATTTGTAGAATGCCTGTAAGATAGCTCTTCAGAGCAGTTTGTGGTTGAGCCCACCAGGGAAAAGGCAATTCTAGGTCGGGTGTTGTGTAATGAACCAAACTTGTTCAGGGAACTTAAGGTAAAGGAACCTTTAGGAGGCAGTGATAGAATTTGCCCTGCAATTTGACAGGGAGAAGCTAAAGTCAGATATATCAGTATTACAGTAAAGTAAAGGGAATTACAGAGCCATGAGAGTGGAGCATTCCAAAGTCGATTGAGACAGGAGCAGGCCAAAGCTGATTGAGAGAGAACATTAGCAGTAACAATGGCAGAACAGCAATGGCTAAAGAGTTTCTGGGAGAAATTTAGAAGGTGCAAGATAGATACATCCTAACGAAGTAGTATTCTAAAGACAACTCAACTGTGGCTGACAAGAGAAGTCAAAGCCAAAAGGACATATAATAGAGCAAAAATTAGTATAAGGTTGGAGGATTGGGGAGTTTTTAAAAACCAGCAAAAGGGAACTAAAAGTCACAAGGACTGGAAATAAGAAAGAAAGCCAATTATATCAAAGATTTCTTTTCAGGTGTATAAAAAGTAAAAGAGAGGCAAGTTTAGACATCGGACCGTTGGAAAAAGATGCTGGAGAGGTAGCAATGGGGGACAAAAATATGGTGGATGAACTGAATGTATTTTGCATCAGGCAACACTATGGGGAAGAAGTGAGTGCAATTGCTGTTACTAGGGACGTTACTTCAGAAGCTGAAAGGTCTGAAGGTAGATAAGTCACTTGGACCAGATAGACTACACCCTTGGGTTCTGAAAGAGGTGGCTGGAGAGAATGTTGAGCATTGGTAATGATCTTTCAAGAATCAATTGATTCTGGCGTGGTTCTAGAGGACTGGAAAATTGAAAATGGCACTCCACTCTTCAAAAAGGGAGGGAGGAAGTTATAGGCCAGTTAGCCTGACCTCAGTTATTGGGAAAATGTTGGTCAATTGTTAAGGATGAGGTTTCGGAGAACTTGGAGGCACATGATAAAGTAGACCAAAGTTAGCATGGTTTCCTTAAGAGGAAATCTTGTTTGACAAATCTGTAAGAATTCTCTGAGGAATTAATAAGTAGTGTAGACAAAGGATAATTGGTGGATGCTGTGTACTTGGATTTTCAGAAGGCCTTTGACAAGGTGCCACACATGAGGATGCTTACCAAGTTAAGAGCTGATGGTATGGCAAGAAAATTACTAGCATGGAAAGAGGATTGGCTGACTAGCAGGAAGCAAAGAGTGGGCTTCATCTGGTTTGCTGCCAGTGTCTAGTAGTGTTCTGTTTGGGTCGTGGTGGGATCACATCATTTTACATTATACGTCATTGATTTAGATGACAGAATTGATGGTTTTGTGGTCACAACTGTGGATAATATGATGATCAGTGGAGGAGCAGGTAGTGATGAGGAAGCATGTCTGGAGAAGGACTAAGACAGATTAGGAGAATGGGCAAGGAAGTGGCAGATGACATGCAGACTCCATGGAGCAAAGGGAAATCTCATGCAGGATTCCCAAAAGGTTAACTTGCAGGTGGTGTGGTGGGCAAATGCAATGTTAGCATTCATTCCAAGAGCAAAGATGTAATAGCGAGGCTTGATTAAGCACTGGTGAAGCCCCAGAGAGTATTGTGAGCAGTTTTCAGCTACTTATCTAAGAAAGCATTTGCTGACATTGGAGAGGGTTCAAAGGAGGTTCATGAAAATGATTCAAGAAATAAAAGAGTTATCATATGAGAAGTGTTTAATGGCTTTGGGCCTGTATTAGCTGGAATTTAGAAGAATGATGGGGGATCTCATTGAAACCTGTCAAATGTTGAAAGGCCTAGATATAGTGGATATGGAGAGGATGTTTTCTATAGTGGGGGAATCTAGGACCAGAAGGTACAGGCTCAGAATGGAGGGACTTCCATTTAAAATGGACTTGGGGAGGATTTTTTTTAGCTGGGGGGTGGGTGGGGAGTGCTGAATCTGTGGAATTCATTGCCACAGGCATCTGTGACCAGGCCATTGGGTGTATTTAAAGTGCAGCTTGATACATTCTTCATTAGTCAGGGCATGGACGGTTACGGGGAGAAGGCAGGAGAATGGCATCGAGAAGGAAAATGGATCAGCCTTGATGAAATGATTGAGCAGATTCTAAGGGCTGAATGGCCTAATTCTGCTCCTTTGTATTATGGTCTTATATATGTACTTTGATAATAAATTTACTTTTACTTATGACATAAAGAAGTAGAGCACAGAAGCACAGCAAAATGTTGTGCCAAACCAATTAAATTTGTAATCAAATGGCTAACTAATCTCTTTCTGCCTACACAATGTACTTCCCACTGCATTTTCTTGTCGTTCATGTGCCTATCTAAATGTCTTAAAAGTCTCTAATGTATCTGTCTCTACCACCGCCCCAGGCAACACATTGCAGGCTGTGGTGAACTACATATACCTGTCTGGACATGCCCCCCCTGCTGACTGCTCCTGTGGCTCCACCCACTGACTGTGGCTCCTCCCACGGACCCCGGTATAAAGGCGATTGGAGCCTGAGCCCGGCCTCTCAGTCTCCAGGATGTAGTATGGTGGTCAATTGCTGCTTGTCCTTTCTTCCAGCCAATAAAAGCCGATATCTCGCCTCACGTCTCGGAGAGTTATTGATGGTGCATCACAGGCACCCACCACTCTCTGTGTAAACAAAAAACCTTACCTTCACATCTCTCCTTAAACTTCCTTTTTTTTTAAACTTCTACTTTACTACTGTTACAACATTGGTCTAATGTTTCCTGGAGTGACATACAAACATCAGAAGAAGTCATTCTGGGAGAATATCGCACTTTGAAGTTCAAAAGTTCAATGCTCAATGTGAATTTATTATCAAAGTACATATATGTCACACATATCTTAAACTTCCAGTTTAAGATGGCACTACCAAAGACATACAACAGCTTATTGGTGGTTAGAAAGCAGAGAAGCTTGACTAAAAACGTTTACTATTACCACAAACAATAAAAAAACAAGTGAGGGCAAAGTGAACTCGGAAGACGTGCCCTGCTGGTGTGCTGCAAAATCAACGCATGGTGGTTGGACCCATGCTGGTTACAGAGGATGATTCGGAGCGGAGAAACCGGACAGGTCAGTTCCAAAGCCCATCCAACTAACCCGGGTGCGAGGGCAAATCACTAAGCACTGACCCGATTTGGTGAGGTCGAGAACAGCTTCTTCGGCAGCAAAGTACAGGTCCGAAGTGAATTGCTGGTTGGCGTGTTCTCGGCCCAAAGCGATTCGTCGCGGTGAGCCCTGGGTCCTTGCAATATGGTGCTTGAACAACCTAAACACTGTCCCATGTAGACTGGGAAGGCAGGGTGTTGAGAATCAGGCAAGGTTGGATTTCTCTAAACGCCAAGTTGATTTGAAGAGATTGAGAATGTTTTCTCCAGCAGCAAAATCTAGGCCCAGAGTGATTGGCCGTAGCAGGGCCCGGGGCTCCTACTGCAAGGTTTGGACAATCTAAACACCAGCTCAGACAGCCTAGTGGCGCTAAGGCAGTGAGACTGACCCCGGCTGCTGTGCTTCTTGTCTGTGAACTTTACAGCGACTTACCCCACTAATATGATGAAAATACCGAGGCTTTGGGCCTGCTCCTGGCTGCATCAGGTATTTGATCCTAAGGACTCAATTTGCTTTGGATTGTTATTGTTGTTGCTCGCTTTTACTGTTTGCATGATTTATTTGTTATTTTTCTCTTTTTCTGTGGGCACTGGGGCTTGGTCTTTTTTTTAAATTGGGTTCCTTAATTTGCAACTGCCTGTTAAGCAAATATCAAGGTTGTATAAACTTGTATAATTTATAAATTTGCTGATAATAAATGCACTTTGAATCTTTGAAGCTCTAAGGTTCATTTTCTTGTGGGCATACTCAGTAAATCCAAGAATCCATTGAAAAAATTGACATGAAATGCAGTCACAGGAAAGCAGGATCTATCATCTGGGACCCCCACCACCCACGTCATGCTCTCTTCTCACTGCCGCCATCAAGAAGGAGATACAAGATCCTCATAACTCTTGTACCTCCAGGTTCAGGGAACAGTTATTACCCCTCAACCATCCGACTCTTGGACTAAAGGAGATAACTTCACTCAACTTTGCTTGCCCCCGTCATTGTTCTCAATATTTAATGCTTAATTATTTATTATTATTATTTCTTTATTTTGTACTTGCACTCTGCACTCTGGTTGAACAACATAGTTGGGCGGACTTTCATTGATACTGTTAAATCTATTATTCTGTAGACTTATTGAAGAGGCCCACAAGAAAATGAATCTTAAGATTGTATATGGTGTCATAGATGACCTTTGGTAACAGATTTACTTTGCACTTTGAACTTTGAATTATAATAGAATCAATAAAAGACAGTACCCGACAAGATTGTCAAACAACCAAAATACAAAGTACAACACACTGTGCAAATACAAAAGAAAACAAAATAAACAAACAATAAATATCGAGAACATAAGATGAAGAGTCATTGAAAGTGAGTCTGTAGGTTGTGGGAACAATTGAACAATTCAGTGATGGGACAAGTGAAGTTGAATGAAGTTATCCCCTTTGGTTCAGGAGCCAGATGGTTTAGGGTTCCTGAACCTGGTGGTGAGGGTTCTGAGACTGCTGTACGCACTTCCTGGTGGCAGCAGTGCAAAGACAGCATGGGCAAGATGGTGGGGGTCCTTGATGATAGATGTTGCTTTCCTGCAACAGCCCTCTGTTTAAATGCACAGCTGTCCCATGCACTTCTGCCCACCAGTGGTGCAGAGAACCCTCTGGATCAGTTGCATCAACCACCCCTTCAGTTGACACCGGGAAAGAGAACCATAGCACCATAGAACATTACAGCTCAGAAACAGGCCTTTTGGCCCTTCTTGGCTGTGCCGAACCGTTTTTCTGCCCAGTCCCACTGACCTGCACCTGGACCATATCCCTCCAAACCCCTCTCATCCATATACCTGTCCAAGTTTTTCTTAAATGTCAAAAGTGAGCCTACATTTACCACTTCATCTGGCAACTCATTCCACACTCCCACCACTCTCTGTGTGAAGAAGCCCCCCCCCCCAATGTTCCCTTTAAACTTTTCCCCCTTCACCCTTAACCCATATCCTCTGGTTTTTTTCTCCCCTAGCCTCAGTGGAAAAAGCCTGCTTGCATTCACTCTATCTATACCCATCATAATTTTATACACCTCTATCAAGTCTCCCCTCATTCTTCTACGCTCCAGGGAATAAAGTCCTAACCTATTCAACCTTTCTCTGAAACTAGGTTTCTGAAGAACCAGCAACATCCTTGTAAACCTTCTCTGTGCTCTTTCAACCTTATTAATATCCTTCCTGTAATTTGGTGACCAAAACTGTACACAATACTCCAAATTCAGCCCTACCAATGCCTTATACAACCTCACCATAACATTCCAACTCTTATGCTCAATACTTTGATTTATAAAGGCCAATGTACCAAAAGCTCTCTTTACTACCCTATCAACCTGTGATGCCACTTTTAGGGAATTTTGTATTTGTATTCCTAGATCCCTCTGTTCTACTGCACTCCTCAGTGTTCTACCATTTACCTTGTATGTTCTACCGTGGTTTGTCCTCCCAAAGTGCAATACCTCACACTTGTCTATATTAAACTCCATCTGCCATTTTTCAGCCCATTTTTCCAGCTGGTCCAGATCCCTCTGCAAGCTTTGAAAACATTCCTCACTGTCAACAACACCTCCAATCTTTGTATCATCAGCAAATTTGCTGATCCAATTTACCACATTATCATCCAGATCATTGATATAGATGACAAATATCAATGGACCCAGCACCGCTCTCTGTGGCACACCACTAGTCACAGGCCTCCACTCAGAGTAGCAATCCTCCACTGCCACTCTCTGGCTTCTTCCATTGAGACAATGTCTAATCCAATTTACTACCTCACCATGTATACCTAGCGAATGAATCTTCCTAACTAACCTCCCATGAGGGACCTTGTCAAAGGCCTTACTGACTTAAGTTAAAGAGGTTAGGGTGGGATTAGGGAGAGGAAACTGGTGGCCAGGAACATGGGAATTATTGTACAAGGCCAGAGAGAGAGAGAAGCATGTAAGAATTATGTCAAGAAGCAGATTCGAAGTATCAAACACCTTGGTTTAAGGTTCAAATAGAGATAGAGGAAGATGGGGGTAGAGAAGTGCATCTCCATTCTCTGTCACATATTTACCAATTTACAGCCTGTCTATCCTTATAAAACAACACATTTTCTGGGTGCTATTTACTTATCTTGAGATACATCACAGAATGGGCCGACGAACAATGCTGCCCAGACACCCACCTATTTATCCCTAGGCTAATTAGGGGGCAATTTACAACGATCAATTAACGTACTAACCGGTATGTCTTTGGACTGAGGGAAGAAACTGGAGCACACAGAGGAAACCCGTGTGTTCACAGGGAAGACGTATAGCTCCTTAAAGGTAGCGCCGGAATCGAGCTCAGAACCCTGAGCTGTCGTACTGCCACAACAACTTGAAAAGAAGTGAAAAGCAGTGACCTACCTCTTCTGTACAAATTTCACTTAGGGAAGGACAGTCATAGTAAAGGATTGTGACATCACTGTAACTTCCATTTGCTTTCATGTATATCACTTCACAAATCAATACTGCAGCAGATACGTTCACCTTTTCCTTCAGATGTCCACTCAACCGCTGTACATTCTCAAGTTTACTTCTCTTTTAATCTTTCAAAATACATTTATTCTTTTGAATCTTAATGGGCAATGTTGTATACAAGTGTGGATAGAACATGTTTTATGTTTCTTTGAACCATTATCTCTTTGGATACAACATTTTGGTAGATTAAAATCAAATCGATGTGTTAACACCAAGCAACTTCACTCCTCTTTCAGCTCCACATAGACAAATGCAACAGAGCTGTTCACCTCCTCCTTCAGATGTCTTAACTCATCTGAACAGTAACCTGATTCCACAATCCACAGGCTCACTTTTAAAGACTGTACAAGAAAATGATCAACTGATAAGCACTAATTAAGCAATATAGAGTCATAGAGCACTACAGCAGAGATGCAAGCTGTTTGGGTCATCGGGTCCATGTTGAACTGTTATTCAAACTTCAAAATAAACATCATCATATGCTAAATTCATAGCATGTATAGTCACAATATACTATCCTGAGATTCATTTTCTTGCAGGCGTTCACAGAAATTACAAAGAAATGCAACAGAATCAATGAAAAAACACATGCACAAAACACAAACAAGAAATGTGCAAAAGACAACAAACTGCAAGTACAAAGAGAAAAGAATAATTCTAAATAAATATCAGGAATACAACTTGTACAGTCTTTAAAAGGTTGTGGACTCAGTTCAGTGTTGGGGTGAGTGTAGACATTTGAAGGAAGGGAGGAAGGGGTGAATCCCGTTGGTGCAGTATTGATTACAACTTGTTATTCTGCCTAGTCCAACTGAGCCACTCCTGGACCTTTCACATCAATACATACACTTATCCAAATTGCTCTTCAATGCTGCAACTGGACTCACGTCCACCAAATAGCATAATATTCTTGTAGTCTCATCAAACTTCCAGGAGCAGTTTTCCTTCCAACTGCTTAATGTCAACTTTAATACTCTGTTTTCTTTTATTGTTCATTTTCCTATTTCTATGTCGCCTTCTTCTTTATTTGTATGAACCACAAAGCTTTCCTTTAATATATAATGCCTGGTAGCAGCTCGTTCCACCTCAGAATCAGAGTGTCGCGAAATTTGATGTTTGCAACACGTAATAATAAAAAAGTAAGTTACAATAGGAAGTCGATATAAAAATTAAATTGAATATGCAGTGCAAAAACAGAGCAAATAAAAAAAAAGTTCGATCATGAGGTAGTGTTCATGGGTTCATTGTCCATTCAGAAATCCACTGGAGGAGGGAAAGAAGCTGTTCCTGAATTGTTGAGTGTGTTTCCCACCAATCTCCATAGTACTATTACAAATTCCTACTAAGTGTGCATAAATCAGCACAATGATGAAGCAGACATGATGAGCCAAATGGTCCTATGCCTAATGGTCTTATTCCTGACTGGTAAATTCATATTGGTCTTATAATTATGTCACCTTTCCCTGATGTACAGTACAAGTAGGAAATGTTTCAATATTAAAAGATTAATCATTAGCTTTATTTACCATTGTACATATAAATATACAGTGAAATGTGTTTGCATCAATGACTAACAGAATCTGAGGATGTGCCGGGGTAGCTCACAAGTTTGCCTCACTTCCAGTGCCCACAACTTACTTACTCTAAGTTACACACCTTTGGAATGTGGGAGAAAACCAGAACATCTGGAGGAAACTCATGTTGACATGGAGAGGACATACACACTCCTTACATACAGAGGCAGGATTTAAAACTGGGTCACTAGCGCTGTAAAGTGTCATGTAACTGCTGTGCTACCATGCTGCCTTTACAAGATGGTTTCAAGAGAGGCTTTGTAAGAGTGCACTGTAACAGCGTTGTTAGGCTAACTGCTGCACTATTGTACACCATATTCACTCTGCCAAATCCCTTTTCTTTCCAGATAGCTATGGATTCTAAATTGCAATAGCATTGTTGGCAGAATGAAAGTTCGGCTTCTCCAATGTTGGGGGGCCTTAGGCTAAAGTGACTCGGCAGCATAGTCTCAATGGGCCAAACAGCCTCCGTCTATGACACGAGAAATCTGTGAGCAGTATGAGAAGTCCACATGCCACCAAGGCAATTTCACAAATAGTTCAACCTTGCTTCATGGCACTCACTTACTGAGCTTTGTTACCACTGAGTCCTGATGAAGGGTCTTGGCACGAAACACTGACGATTCATTTCCACAGTGCTGCCTGACCTGCTGAGTTCCTCCAGTGTTTTGTGTGCCTTGCTCTGGAGTTCCAGCATCTGCAGAATCTTGTGTCTACCACTGAAGATAACAGTTTAAACGGCATATGCAAAGATCAGTTCCATAACTGTTATCACTCACTCAGACTGTGAGAAATTTAGTTCCACAGACCTCAGTTAATTTCAGTGAATTTCAAGACCACAGTTGCTTGATGAAGTATCGATCAGCTGAGTCATACTTAACAGGAAAAGTCCAGCATTGAATTTCAATGCTGTAGTAAATTGGCTGAGCTTTAAGAGACAGCACAGTCATGATGGGCAGAATAACCATCTTCTGTGCTCCATCATCTTTTGATTCTCGGATGCAACAGTAGGAATGTTAGAATTGCAGATGTTAAAACTGAACAGGTTGATCAGAGTTCTCAGAAAGACACAAATATTAATGCAGCAAATGCAAGCAATACACCTATGGTAACAAATAGCAGACCAAAGAGGATGTTCAAACCACCTCAGAGACTGACTGAGAGTTGATGAGTGGATAAGTGACTTCAGTTGCTCATTACAATTCAAGTCACCTGTGTGGATTGTCATCTGGTCGTGGTGGAGAAGCTTGTGTGGTCCTGAGATCCTGAGAGCGATGCCATCTGGAGCTATGCTCCTGATAGGGTCACCCATGTTGGTAAGGTCAAGGGTGAGGTCCCTGACAAAGAACAATCCAACCAAGACCTCAATGGTGGAAATTACTTCGAACTCAATGGCTGTGAAGGCGGATGAAGGCATCAACAAATCCATCAGGTCCAATCGTCGTGGTTTCCATGCCACTGGAATCAGTTGGTTGATTTGTGAAGTATTGTGTACTTCTTGGAGCGCAACATCAAGTGCACGTTTAACAAATACATGCATGGGCGTCTTCGCTCCATGGGAACGGAACAAAGACCATCATCCTTGACCTCGAGGGATAGCCACGACGACGACAATTCAAGTTGAAGTGTTGAACAGTTGAAAATACTGAAAAAGAAGGAAAGAGTCCAGCTATGGAAAGTAGGTATCTCTGTTGGGAAGAATTACTGTTCCTTGCAGATTTATCAGGACATAGTAATATGGTTTTTTCTTCCAAGGGTGGAAGATGCGTCATTTTGTATGCATAATAATGCGAACAATGCGAGGCATTCACCCAGGACCAGAAGCTTCAAATTTGACCTGGTTACACGTGCTCAGGTTGAGCAGTTCAGAAATAAAATGTTCAAACATAAACCCATGCCAAGTTTGTCTTTATTACAAACAAACGTAATACTGATCTTAATTGCCTCCTTGGAAAAATCAATAACCACAGAGACATGCAACTCCCCCCATAGATACAAGATTCTGCAGATGCTAGAAATCCACAGTAACACACACAGAATGTTGGTGGAACTCACCAAAAGAAAAATGGGTCGACATTTCACACCAAGACCAAAGAGTCCAGCTAAATTGGTCCTGTCCCGAAAAGTTGACTTTTTGTTCTCCTCTATAGATGCTGACTGACCTGCTGAGTCCCTCTAGCACGTTGTGTGTACAACTAAAGATTACCAGCATCTGCAGAATATCTTGTGGTCAGGCAAATATGATCATCACATTCTAAAGCACAGTGCACAAAATAGAAAAGGATAAAAGGTAATGAATCCTGCACTTGAAATCCAAAATGAACAGGACTGAAAAGTTGGAAGCATAGGGATATCTATTATATTGAGAAGAGTGCATAAGGCAGAGACAACTGTGAGTGACTGAACTAGAGAAACAAGTCATTTCAAACCATCTTGACTGCGGTATAGAATGACTATGTGAAAGCAGGGCAGTTTTGCGGGTGAAAGAGAGATGTCATCAAAAGAACGACGTAAGGAAAAAGTAATATCAACCTGCAATACATTTCACTTTCATTAATCAGCAAGGTAGAATGACCAAACCAACGGCCTATGAAGTAAATATTAATTGGCACAATAAGTTATTCAAATAATTTGAAGGCTCTGATTAAAATCTGTGATTGGCCTACCTTAATCAATCAGTAAAATAGTTGGTTATTTCTGGATTTAATTCTCAAATTTGATTTTTTTCCCAATGTCTTCTTTGACTCTAACTAAAACACTTCAAGGGATAATAGGACTGAAAGGACTGCATGCAAACTTTGGCCACTTTACAGAAGAAAGGGCAAACTCTCTGCCAGAAATCTTCACAGTTCCAGCTTTTTAAACCTGTTTTGTTTTGATGAAAGAGTTAAAATTTTAGTCGCATGATCCAGCCAGTAAAGAACAGCGAGCCGTCGTAAAGACTGCGGATATCTGACGACAGATTTCTGATAATGCGCAGTTGGCAACAGTACTGACTGCAGATATTTGCTGGCACCGTGACAAGGGTGGCACAGCCAAGCCCCATGGCAAGAAGCACTGAAAGGCAAGGGGTAGCATTAATCGCTCAAGTCTTTTACAGCTTGCGGCGTAACACTGAGCATTCGATCGTGTGTTCGAGAAATTATATCCAGCATTCAAAATTTGAATCTTTATATATTGCAGGAACATGCCACAATGTTTTAAGCTCTGACAGAAATGAAATTTACTGCCTGATGCAACCCAAACAAAAGAGAAATCGCTGCACAAAGTAAGAACGTGAACTACTGCTGAAATTTTCAACAAATGCATCTGTGAATAATTATTTGGTTGCTGTGTACTCTTCTTAATGTCACTTGAAATTAATTTACCCGATTCCCTACAAAGTGCTGAGATGTGGGCTAGTGCTCCAGGTGAGCACACAGAGGTTGCCGCTGCTGGAGACGTCACATCTTCTAGACCAGATGACTCTTAACCTCGCATATAGTGCTTAAAAACAACCATACCTTCGGGATGCCTGCTCACAATCCACATGATATTCCCACAAAGAAATGAAACAAAGCACATGCAATACCTCTGCGAGCTAAGAGGTTACTATCATGAGTCTGCTAGGCTTAATAATTCAATCAACAACAGCCCCCTGTTTTGAAAGGCGCGAGTATGCATTGACTATTCTGTCTTGGCGTTCACTTAAAGGAAAACATTTGTGAATAGTTAGGTGGTATTATGCCACGACTACAAAGAAAGAATGGAAATACTGAA
Organism: Hypanus sabinus; assembly: GCF_030144855.1. Taxonomy (NCBI): domain Eukaryota; kingdom Metazoa; phylum Chordata; class Chondrichthyes; order Myliobatiformes; family Dasyatidae; genus Hypanus; species Hypanus sabinus. The sequence goes on along the minus strand of NC_082719.1, from coordinate 99,057,901 downwards.
TAATATCGACATTGCCCAGAGACATAACAGTTTTCCTGGTTAATAATATCACCTGGTTCCTTGAGGTTGTCAAAGCTGGGGGTGGTAGTTGGGGATCAGCTCCCACTACCTATTAAATGCTCTCAAATAGCCTCTGACAACCAAGTCCAGCTCCTAGCCTTCACACGTGGCTTTGCTACCAAGCCCAGTTAGTAGAAGGGGCAAAGGCAGGTTACGGGCACCTTAAAACAAGCCACTTCATGCAGCTGGAACCCAAAAGCCATGCTTGGCAGCTCATCTAGAAGGTAAACTCTGATCTCAAACATCCTCTGCCCTGAGACTACACTCACGCCTGGGGAAGGCTTCGAGAGTAAAGCACAAGGAAAAATCCGGAGCTGGATTCCCTAACGCAGAGATAAATTGAGTTCAACGCTAACAGGCAACTCCTGCAACGTTGCTGATGCCAAACTGAATCAGTCTAGGCCGTTCCTCTGGGTTCATCGGATGTGTGGTGAGGGGAAGCATGCTACATGGGCAACAACTTGCCCTCCATATCACACTGCCCAGGCTTGCATATCAGATAGACGACTCGGACACAAAATCCATGGTCGAACCCATGACCATTTGGTCATGCCCAAATGCCCACAATGATGACTCAGCTTCATCAGTTTTCTGCAGATTCCCTTGGTTTCAGTGCGGATCAGAGTTCAGAATTCGACTCAGCATTAGGAACTTTGTGGTACAGCAGTTTTTAAACAGACCTAGTACATCATACCCCGGTGAGACAGGGACATCCAAAGCCAGGTCGGCAGACCGGGCGGATGAGATCAGCTCTGAGATCCAACGGTCAGCAAGACATTCTGCAATGGTCGGCGGAGAGCAAAGGACCTGACCAGGCATCAAAATCATGGTCACCCACTGCAAACACGAAAGACGTCAGTTGTGATGACTGCTCATACCACCGAACATGAACTTCTGAGAGTGGAACAGCCCCAGTGCGATGGCTTTTCCACGGTAAAAGCTCTCGTGCACAGGCTTCCTGTCATCGTCGGATATGACAGACAACCATCATCATCACTGAGAACTGCGCAACACAACTGACCTGCTGAGTTAATCTAGCATTTAGTGTACATAACACAACAGAAACAGCTTCTGTCTGGAATGTCCTATAAAAGTGAGTTTGGATAGCCCCAGTCTAACTCCAAACTGGGAATCGCCCTGCAACACAGAAGGATTCATCATTACTTCATTTAGAGAACACTGGAGCTACCAACAATGCTTATCTTGAATAACCATTGAGGAAGGTGGGAATGAGCTGCCTTAATTTGCTTTGGTTCTGGTAAAGACAAAGTTAAATGCAAACCTGCCGTACTCCTATCACGGGAAACGGGTTCTGACTACTACCTCATATAATTTCTAACAGCTGACGAGTCACATCTCAGCCTCTTGCGCGCCAGAGAAAATAAGCCCAATCTATCCGATCTCAAACACAAGAGATTCTGCAGTTGTTGAAAAATCCAGAGCAACACACGCTAAACGTGGGAGGAACTCAGCATCTAGCGAGAAGAATAAACAGTCGACGTTTCAGGTTGGGTCCCTTATCAGGGCTTACAAAGATGTTATGAAGGTATTAATGTGCTTCACAATTTGAACCCAGCAATGAAGATCGAATTAGCACCACGGGAGTGTAGCGGTTAGCATTTCTACAATCCCAGCATTCTAGAGTTCGGAGTTCAATTCCAGAGCTGACTGTATGTTCTTCCTGTGACCGTTTCTTCTGGGTTTCCCCCCACAGTCCAAATGTATGATTAGTAGATTAATTGGTCATCGTCAACTGTCCTGTGATTAGGCTAGGGTTAAAACAGGGATGCAGGCTGGTGTGGCTCAAGGGGCTGAAAGGGCCTGTTCCACATTGTGTCCCTAAGTAAATAAATAAAACCTCAGGCCTGTTATGAAAGTTTGCCATACTGATTACAGTGCAAACGCACTTAGAGGTTGGAATTGATAGACGTTGGTGGGCAAGAACAGAGGGAGATTTGCTGAACATCTGCAGTCGATGCTGATAACGAGTATCTGGAACAAAGAGAAAAGGTTTGCCACAGTTGGCCAGATCATCAGAGAGATAAACGAGAAGACCAAAGCTCTTCCAAATAACAGGAAGATATAGGATCCAGGCTCAACCTTTCTGCCATCTAGACTCAAGATAGTTTTCCAGCTACACAAGTGTAAAGGAGAATTAAAGCATTATAATTGTTACTCCTGAATCCTATTCAACAGAAAAAAGAACAATAAAATAAACAGTACAATAATTTAAAAACACACAATAAATACAAATACATAAGATAGTGTATACAAAGATTGATTGTCTGTCCATAATTGATGAGAGGCACAGCTTAAGGTGACCCTGACAGGAAATGATAATGTACTGGTGGTTCAGGGTGTGGAGGGGTGGGTTAGGGCACCTCAAAGTGCACTTGCTCTTTAACCAGCTCATAACAGAGCCGGAGGTTTTATTTATTTGCTTACATTGTGGAATAGGACAATTTGCAATGACCAGTTGAGCTACTAACTGCTGGGTCTTTGGACTGTAAGAGGATACTGGAGCTCCAGGAGGAAATCCGCACGATCACAGGGAGAACGCACAAACTCCTTACTGCTTGGGGTAAGTTATTGTTTTTGAGTCTAGTGATCCACGTGTGGATGCTGCGCAGCCTCCTCTCTGATGGGAGTGGGACAAATAGTCAATGAGCAGGGTGGGTGGGATCCTTCATGATGTTCCTGGCATGTTGCTGGTAACTTTCTGTATACAGGTAGGCCAATGATGTGCCAATGATGCATCTGGCAGTTTTGACTACCCTTCCTGTTCAAGCAACCTACTATAGAATGAAGCTTCAACGTTCTGCAGAAGTACACCAGACAAAGCACTATTTATATTAAAAAGTGTCACGGGAATGGTTAATAGGGCACTGCTAGGACTCGAAGCTCATGCCAAAGTTTAAAAGCAGAGGCTGCAACTTGCATGTGTTCTCTGCAGCATCCAGCAGAGAGGGGCTGACAGTTTTCTTAGACCAGTCAGGTTCAAAATTCTAGTTGATTTGTCACATGTACATCGAAACATACAGTGAAACGCATTCACGACCAGCACATCCGAGGAGGTGCAGTTGGCAGCCAGCACATGTCGCCACACATTCCAGCATTTCATGCCCACAATGATCAGCAGAACATGAGGTGCCCCTGTCGCGTGGTGATTAGCGCAATGCTATGTCAGCTCGGGGCATTGGAATTTGGAGTTCAATCACAGCATCCTCTGCAAGGAGTTTGTCCACCCTCCCTGTGGGATTTATGGGTGCTCCGGTTTCCTCCCGCAGTCCAAATAGTCATTGTAAATTGTCCTGTGATGAGGCTAGGGTTAATCCGAGATTGCTGGGCAGCACAGCTCGGAGGGTCAGAAGGGCCTGTTCCACACTGTATCACTAAGTAAACACAGAACACAACAAGCAACAAAAACAAAACAAAATTATTGCATCTATTAATTGCTCTTAAATAATTTTATTTGTACATGTTGAATACAGACTTGAACTGCACTATGTCACGATGCAAATAGTTTTGTAGAAGATAACCTTTTTGGATTTTGTGACATCAGCCACTTTGGGAGCATCTCCCAGGTCTAAAATTTCAGAATACAAACATTGAAAATTTCCCTGGCTGAGAGGAAATGTCAAAAGTGAAGCAATAGCACAATCTTGTGACCTGAAGCAGTTGTTTTGGTTCTTTTCCTCATGGGCACTAGACACCAAAATATTCATAGCTTAATCAAAAGATGATGCGACATTTATCATTGAGGATCCTCACCTACCAGGAAATGTCCTCCTCTCCCTGACTATTGCCATCAGGGAGGAAGTATATGAGTCTGAAGACACACACTCAATGATTTGAGAACAGTTACTTCCCCTCTGCCATCAAATTTTCAAACAGAAAATGAACCAACCCATAAACAGTATATTTTTCATCTCTCTTCATATTACTTATTTAATTTACACACACATTACACATATATATATATATAAAAATAAAAATAATGTGTGTAAAATTATATATGTATATGAAAAAAATTTGTAATTCATAGTATCGTTTTAAGTATTGCACTTTACCTCTGCCACAAGACAAACAAAAGGGCAGCACGGTAGTGCAGAGTTTAGCACAACGCTTTTCAGCAAAAGCAACCCAAGTTCAATTCCCACTGCTGCCTGTAACGAGGTTGTATGTGTCCCCATGACCACAAGGGGTTCCTCTGGGTGCTCTGGTTTCCTCCCACAGTCCAGAAACCACTGGTTGGTAGGTTAATTGGTCATCGTAAATTGTCCTGTGATTCGGCTCGGCTCGGATTAAACTGAGGGATCACTGGGCGGCGCAGCTCGAAGGGATAGAAAGGCCTATTCCACACTGTATCTCAATAAATGAATAACTAAATAAATATTATTTCTGTTTTTGCTCTATTTTCATCTATTCAATTCACATATATAGTTACTGCAGTTGATTTAATTATTTTTTTTCTCTTTCTATGTTGTCCTGCTGCTGCTAAGTTAACAAATTTCAGGACACATGTCAGTAATATTAAACCTGATTCTGGAACTGACTCTGAAATCTTCATGATATACTTGATCTCAGATCATACAGGTCATTAGGGACTGATAAGAGACATTTAAATAGTAACATGAATGTGAGGAAAATGGATGGATGTCAATGGTCCGTCTAGGCTGTGGGCATCTTTTGCTACTAGCACACATAGGATCTAATCTACGCACAGAAGGCTGTCACCCTCTACCTCAGTGGCATGTTAAGTATAATTCACCATCGCACACAATCACATTTTCTTTTCTGGTTTCTGATGCGGACCGTGCTGACAACGTAGAGTTTGCAATAACTTGCCTGCAGATTTTATAACAGCTTAATTATACTGCTTTTTTTGAAGGAATTTTCAGTGCGCACATGTTGTCACTGGGCAAAGTGTTGCACAGCACAAGATTTTTGTGCACATTGGATATTATAAATTAGAGTGAACACTGATGAATATGGATATTGTGTAGGCTGAAGAGATTAGTCTAGTTGGCCAATTGATTTCTAATTTTTTAGGTTCGACACAACATAGTGAGCCAAAGGTCCTGTTCCTGGGCTGTATCGTTTGATGTTCCATGTGTTGATGATATCACAACCTGATTCTCATTCTGAAAATGGATAAAAATTGCCACAGTATGATTTGCTGTGAAAAACTTTAAATTCACTATTTTTACTTTAAAGATACATTCCAGTGTTTATCTTGCTTGGTGATGAAGGAAGTTATGTAGCTCAGAAAACATTGATCATTTTACAAAGTCGTTAAATAAGACAATAATTAATGTATAAATCCTTCTGCCTGGTCTGACAACAAGGAGCCTGAAAGTAAGACACCACTGACACCAATTATTATATCTTGCAGACTACTTACAGCAGCAGATTATTTAGGGCAGGCTAGTGTTTGCACTAGAATATAAGAAAAACTACCAGTTCAAACTAACTGGTACAGATTAATGTTTAGGGTAGTCAATGTAGGGGAAAACTTCAACTAAACCAGTTAAACTTTGATCAAACTTCACCAATCCAGTGTAAAATGTCTCTTCACTGTTATGTTTCAATCTACCCTATGAAATTTTTCTGTTCTACATATATTTTCTACTTTTTACATTACATCAAAACATAGAAAACAGCAAGTACACTTTGAGGAATTCAGTGCTGACCGTATTGTAACAAGAATAAACCAAAAAATACATGAGTAAAATTAGGCCATTAATCCCATCAAGTCTTCTCCATCATTTCATTATTATCTCTTTCAACCCCATTCTCCTGCCTTCTTCCCACAGCATTTGACATCATTGCTAATTAAGTAACTAAGGACTGGCCTGAAAGGTCTGGGCCCGAAACACTGACTGTTTATTGCTTTCTACAGATGTTGCCTGACTTAGAGCTCCTCTGCATTTTGTGTGTGTTACTCTGGATTTCCAGTGTCTGCAGAATCTCTCGTGACCATGGTCCAATGGTAACAATTGGAAGGAAAACTAATACGGTTACCCAAAAAAAAAGGTTTCCTAAAATGATCATAATTCTATCATTCTTTTCAATGAAAAACATTCTCCATTTTGCTAAGTATCTCATGTCAAGTCAAGTTTATTGTCATTTAACTATATATATGCTTATGTCAAACAAGGCTATGTTTCTCTGAACCGGGGTTGGAGTAGCACACTTGTGCACAGTAGTACACATCACACACATTACACACAGTAACTTAGGAAGGCAACAATAAAATCTACAGATGAATTACACACAAATTGCATAAATTAAATATCGTAAGGTACAGAACAGATTAACAGCAGCAGGGAGTTCAGAAGCCTAATGGCCTGGGGAAAGAAACTGTTTCTCATCCTGACAATTCTTGTTTTTGTGCATCGGAGTCTCCTGCCTGATGATAGAAAGTCAAAGAGGATGCTGGATAGATGAGGGGAATCCTTTGTAATACTAAGGGCCCTGTGTACGCAGCGCTCCTGATAAGTGTCCCTGATGGATGATAGGCAGATCCCTATGATCCTCTCAGCCAATCAACATATTTTACAAATCACACAAAATACTGATATTGTAGCGGTGTGCTACATGCAGCGCTAAAATTACGACACAGAGTCGGTAACTGCAGTCGAAGGAAAAAACTTTATTCGAAATCCTCAGCCTCACTTTTAAGCCTCCCTCAACCTGCCCCCCGTGGCGCAGAGGCTCCAAAGCTCTGTGCTCGCAAACCCCCGTAGGCTATCTGATTGTGAGCCGGTTCGGATGTGCCAGAAAATGGGTCGCCACAATATAATTAACCAGATGATACAACCACAATATCCTGGACTGAACAGTTCATGGGCAATGGCAATACCTTGCATTAACATAGTATATTTAACAAAGAAATGTCCCCAAGACGCCTCATTACAATAAAGTCAACTGGGAAAAGGTGATGACTGAAAACTTGGTTTGTTTGAAATGTGATCAAGAAAGATGAGAATGGTAGAATATTTAGAGCACTCCATTTGAGGCAGGGTATGTCTCACATGCTCAACTGAAGACATGCTACACTTTAGTAAGTCTGCTTATTTTAAGAATGTTTTTTAACTTATGGAAGAAATGATTTAAAATATTCACTCAAACAAGTGAGTAAAAACTTCCAAGGATAACTTTAACTTCACGTACCCAGGAGGAAATGGGCTCATCATTGTGTTACTCTTGAATTCAATGGTGAGTTAAATCAGCTGGGCTTTCAAACAAGTGTACGGCCAATCCCAGCAATTTACCGCAAGGCAAGTTAGTTTAAATTTATACCCATGGGTTTCTGATTGAATTACTTGAAGCAACAGAAGACCTTTCTTTCAAATAAATAATCAGTGTACAAAAAGATAAACAAAATATTCACCACCCCCTTGAGAATATTATGCCCGCTCTTTCCTCAGAAAATCAAGTATTAGTCTGCCTTGGTAACTAACAAGTGAATTTTTGTGACAAAGCACTTGCTGAACAGTGGATGAACAGTACTCTGTGAATTATTGTGGGTATCCTTTACAATTTTATACTTTAAGGACTGGAAGGAGATTTGAGTTATTTATGCATGTATGGATTATTGATGGATTGATTGATCGATTGAGATATAGTGTGAACAGGCCCTTCAAACCATTCCACCTGACAATCCACCAATTTAATCCGAGGCTAATCATGGGACCAATTAACCTACACAATGGTATGTTGTTGAACTGTGGGAGCTCCTGGAGGAAACCCACGTGATTGTGGAGAAAACTTACAAACTCCTTATGGGCAGTGGCGGAAATTGAACGTGGGTCACCTGTACTGTAAAGCTTTGTGCTAACTGCTGCACTACAAGGCAGCCTCATATCTGGTAATTTAATAGAAAAGCTTTCCAGAAATGACATTAAAATTATTAATCTATATTATACATAATACCAATGAGAGGAATTGAATCCAGGCCTGAAGGAAATGAATTACAAAATGAAAGTCTAAATCAGAGAATACGTTATCAGGCCTTTCTCATTTATTTGTGGTAGCAATACAATTTCTGATTTAAAGATTTCAACATCTGGTATTTGGAAAAGCTGTGTTCGCACAGTACAGGGTCAGTTCTAATATTGATAAAAGTGATATATTTAATTAGTATTTAATTTCATTACTCTGATATGAAATTATTATGCTCCTGGTGCATGACTATATCAGTGGTCAGTGCTCAAAAATAGGGGTTCGTCACCAGGCGTTATGTGTAATATAAAACTGTCTGGTTTTCCACTATCACAAAGACAAGAAAACCTGCAGTTGCTGGGAATCCAGAGCAACGCACGCAAAATGCTGGAGGAACTCAGCAGACCAGGCAGCATCTATGGAAAAGAGCAAACAGTCAACATTCACTCTGTTCCATCGATGCTGCCTGGCCTGCTGAGTTCCTCCAGCACTTTGTGTGTGATGCTTTGGATTTGTAACATTCCTTGACTCGCCGTGGAGGCAACTAACAATCCGCAAGTTTTGAGAAAACAACTGAAGACATAGGAGCAAAACGTGGCATTCTGGCCCATTGATTCCACTCCGCCATCCCATCATGGCTGAATAACTAACCCTCTCAAACAGACACCTTCCTTCTCTGCAAAACCTTTGATGCCCCAATCAAAAATCTATCAACCTCCACTTTAAATATACCCAATGACTTGGCCTCTACAGCCATTTGTGCCAATGAATTCCACAGATTCACCACCCTCTGAAGAAAGAAATTCTTTCTCATCCCTGTTTTAAAAGGACATCCTTCTATTCTGAGGCTGTGCCCTCTGGTTCCAGACTCCTGCTACTATAGAAAGTATCCCCTTGCCATCTACTCTGTCTGGGCCTTTCAATATTTGATAGGTTTCAATGAGATCTCCGTTCTAAACTACAGTGAGTACAGGCTCAGAAGCATCAAACATTCCCCATACATTAACCCTTTCCTTCCTAGGAGAAATTGTTACTAGGAGTTCAGTAAGTCATGAAAAATACCTGGGTTCAAACACATGCATTAGTCAGGTGTGCCTAACTAGAAAAATGTTTGCACAGTAATTTTTGCTCCGTGGATAGCACCATCAACTCCATGTTAAGAGCAAGTTACAGTTATAACAGTATAAAATATACATACCATACTGTGCAAAAGCCTTAGGCACATACTGTATATATATGCCCTATGGAGTCTAAGACTTTTGCACAATACTGTAGTAATTTTACGTACTACATTATACTGCTGCCAAAGGAGAAGTGCTGGGTGGGAGGGTGGAACAGGCGCTGAGCTGTGTCCATAATGCCGTGCCACACTAAGAAATATTAATTGAATAACAAATTTTACAACAGCACAGACTGACCATTGCACAGTATAGACGGGCCACTGCACAGGATCGTAAAAAGCTGCAAAAGGTTGCAAATTCAGCCATTTCCATAATGGGCACTTGCCTCCCCAGCAGCGAGGGCATCTTCAAAAGGCGATGCCTCAAAAAGGCGGCATCCTTCATTAAGGACCCTCATCACCCAGGACATCCCCTTTTCTCATTGTCACCATCAGGGAGGAGATACAGGAGCCTGAAGACCCATTTAAGTCCCTCTTTTTGCACTAGTTAATTAATTTATAGTTTTATATATTTCTTATTGTAATTCACAGTTTGCATTTCTGTGTATTGCATTGTACTGCTGCCACATAACAGTAAACTTCATGAAATACATCAGTGATGTTAAACCTGTTTCTGACACTATAGACAATCACACTCGTTAGTGTCTGTATAGGTTACAACAAATGGAAGAAAGTGAATTCAAAGGAGTAGTTTACTGTGTGTCACTAATACCAATCCAAACCTTGCTAAAAAGAGACATATTCAGTTCAACACAAGAGTCCAGAAACCCACTGGGTTAAACTCACCATTCAGCCCAGACTTGACACAAAATGGTATTGGGCAGGTATCTGGATACGGAAGGAGAAAAGGAGTACTGGCTCAATATGACTAAATGGGGTTAGTCATAGATTGGTCTCATGGATGGCAAGGAAAAATTAGGTTGTGGAGACTGTTTCTGTAATGGACAATTCTGTAACTGTATTGGGAGATTCATTGTTACTGCTGCGGAAAGAATATTCTTAGAATCAGAATCAGGTTTATTATCACCAGCATGTGACGTGAAATTTGTTAACTTAGCAGCAGCAGTTCAATGCAATACGTAGTCTAGCAGAGGAAAAAAAGATAAAAATAATAATAATAAATTACAGTACAAGTCTATTGAATAGATTTTGAAAATGTGCAAAAAAACAGAAATACTGTATATTAAGAAAGTGAGGAGGTTTCCAAGGATTCAATGTCCATTTAGGAATCACATGGCAGAGGAGATGAAGCTGTTCAACTTTACAAATGTCTGAAAAATAACACCAGGTCATTACTTCTATAGTAAACTTTAAAGGAGAGTTGCATATTTGAGAAAGCATCCATGTCATAATGAGGGATTGTGTAAGTTTCCCTCCCAAGCATCGGACACCTTGTCCCAAAACTAAACTGGGAAGGAAATGCACCTTGGGAGCACAAAGTAATGAGAATCAGGTTGAGGATCACTGGTGTGGAACAGGCCCTTCTAGTCTGTTCCTAAATGGACATTAAAGCTTTGGACACTACGTCACTTTTTTAATATACAGTATTTCTGATTTTTCACATTTTAAAAAATCTATTCAATATATGAAATTGACTTGTTTATTTATTATATTGTATTTTATTTATTATTATTTTCTTCTCTCTGTTAGATTATGTATTGCATTGCACTGCTGCTGCTAAGCTAACAAATTTCACGTCACATGCCGGTGATAATAAACCTGATTCTGATCCTTTAAGCTGAGCCAACGATCAACCCACTGATTTAACCCTAGCCTAAACATGGGGCCACTGGCAATGAGCAATTAATATCCTAACTGGTGAGTCTTTGGATCGTGGGAGCAAACCGGAGCACCTGGAGGAAATCCACGTGCATTCCACATGGAGGGACGTACAACCTCCTTACAGGAAGTTTCAGAATTGAACTCCGAACACCAACATCCCAAGCTGTAATATTGTTGTTTTGCGGCAGCAGTACATTGGAATATGTAATAACTTGTTATAAAGAATAAATAAGTAGTAGAAGAAGAGAGCAGAAAATGAAAAAAATTGTGAAGTTGTGCACGTGGGTTAATTGTTTATTGATTTTTTTTAATGTATTGCACCGTTCTGCTGCTGCATAAAACAAATTTCACAACATTTGCCAGTGATAGTGAACATGCTTCTGATTCTGATTGTATCATTATGTAGGAGATACAGAAGCCTGACGACTCACACTCAGCATTTTAGGAACAGCTTTCTCCCCTCCGCCAGCAGGTTTCTGAATGGACATTGTACCCATGCATACTATCTCTTTTTTTTTGGTCTTTTTTTGCACTACTTATTTAATGTAATTTAAGGTTCATATATTTTTATTGCAATTTATAGATCTTTTGTTATTATGTATTGCAATGTACTGCTATTGCGAAACAACAAATTTCACATTTTCCAGTGATATTAAACCTGATTCTCCTTACAGAAGGATTACAAGGCATGAAATGTTTATAATATTGATCCACAGAAATTGTTTCCTCTATCTGACACTGGGAGGACTCAATCAGATTGACACAAATATTTTTATTTGGAACAATACGCAAGAGATTTACAGAGGCATGGTAAACTGTGAAGATAATGGCAACCTCTGAGTAACGGCACACACCAGATCCCTGAATGTTGGCTGCTGCCAAATTTACGCCATACTATTATCAGGACAAGCTTGGCACAGACAAGAGCCGACTCAATTACTGAACTCCTTCCGAGCAAAACAATACAAAGACCGTACAAGAAAGCAACTAGTCTTGGAGATGTCATGCAGCAGAATAGAAGGGCATCTTAAAATTATCTTTGTTCACTTTAATATTGGCACAGTCTTTGCAGACTGGTTGTTTGCTCACTCTTTTGGATGTGGTCTTTTGTTGACTTGAGTACGCCCGCAGGAAAATAAATCGTAGGGTTGTATACGGTGACATATATGTGCTTTGATAATAAATTTAATTTGAACTATGAAATTAAGAAGCTCCAATCAGAAAGAATTGAAAAGTTGATGGCTCTAACATTTTAAATGCAATTATTTTCACCCCAGGTAAGTAGCAAGCCAGTATATTCCTAATAAATGAGGTTAAAAATATAAATTATTTAAAAGAGAAAGATTGATAAACTGCTTAAAGAAACTGTAAAAGATCAGAATCAGAATCAAGCTTACCATTGCTAGCATGTGCCATGAAATTCCTTGTTTTGTTGCAGCAGTATATTGCAATATATAATAAAAAAGATATATTACAATAATAAATATATACAGTATAAAATTAAATTAAATGCAGTGGCATGCAAAAGTTTGGGCACCCCGGGCAACATTTCTGTTACTGTGAATAGCTAAGCAAATAAAAGATTACCTGATTTCCAAAAGGCATGAAGTTGAAGATGACACATTTCTTTAATATTTTAAGCAAGATTACTTTTTTATTTCCATCTTCTATAGTTTCAAAATAACAAAAAAAGGAAAAGGGCCAAAAGCAAAGGTTTGGGCACACTGTATGGTCAGTACTTAGTAACATGCCCTTTGGCAAATATCAGCTTGTAAATGCTTTCTGCAGCCAGCTAAGAGTCTTTCAATTCTTGTTTGGGGGATTTTTGCTCATTCTTCCTTGCAAAAGGCTTCTAGTTCTGTGAGGATCTTGGGCTGTCCTGCATGCACTGCTCTTTTGAGGTTTATCCACAGATTTTTGATGATGTTTAGGATTGTGAAGGCCATGGCAAAACCTTCAGCTTGTATCTCTTGAGGTAGTCCATTGTGGATTTTGAGGTGTGTTTAGGATCATTATCCTGTTGTGGAAGCCATCCTCTCTTCACCTTCAGGTTTTATTTTACAGACGGTGCGAAGTTTGCTTCCAGAATTTGTTGGTATTTAATTGAATTCATTCTTCTCTACCAGTGAAATGTTCCCCGTGCCACTGGCTGCAACACAAGCCCAAAGCATGATCGATCCACCCCTATGCTTAACAGTTGGAGAGGTATTCTTTCCATGAAATTCTGCACCCTTTTTTCTCCAAACAGACCTTTGCTCATTGCGGCCAAAAAGTTCTATCTTAACTTCATCAGTTCACAGGACCTGTTTCCAAAATGCATCAGGCTGGTTTAAATGGTCCTTTGCAGACTTCTGTTGCTGAATTTTGTGGTGAGAATGCAGGAAAGGTTTTCTTCTGATGACTCTTCCATGAAGGTTATATTTGTGCAGGGGTTGCTGCATAGTAGAACAGTGCACCACCACTCCAGAGTCTGCTAAATCTTCCTGAAGGTTTTTTGTAGTCAAACGGGGGTTTTGATTTTTCTTTCTCGCAATCCTACGAGCAGTTCTCTCAGAAAGTTTTCTTGGTCTTCCAGACTTCAACTTGACCTCCACCCTTCCTTTTAACTGCCATTTCTTAATTATATTACAAACTGAGGAAACGGCTACCTGAAAACGCTTTGCTATCTTCCTTTAGCCTTCTCCTGCTTTGTGGGCATCACTTATTTTAATTTTCAGAGTGCTAGGCAGCTGCTCAGAGGAGTCCATGGCTGCTGAATGTTGGGACAAGGTTTGAGGAGTCAGGGTATTTATAAAGCTTTGAAATTTGCATCACCTGGCCTTTCCTAATGATGATTGTAAACAAGCCATAGTCCTAACAAGCTAATCAGAGTCTGAGACCTTGGTAAAAGTTATCTGAGAGCTCAAATCTCCTGGGGTGCCCAAACTTTTGCATGGTGTTCCTTTCTTTTCACTCTAAAATTGTACAAAACAAAAATAATACACTAATCTTGCTTAAAATGTTGAAAATAATGTTTGATCTTTCTCTTCATGACTTCTGGAGATCAGTTCATCTTCTACTCACTTAACTATTCACAGGAACAGAAATTTTGACCAGGGGTGCCCAAACTTTTGTATGCCACTGTAAGTGTGCAAATGGAGAGCAAATATTGAAAAATATTGAGTGTACATAGGTTTTTTGTCCATTCAGAAATGTGGTGGCAATAGACAATAGACAGTAGGTGCAGGAGTAGGCCATTCAGCCCTTCTAGCCAGCACCACCAATCACTGTGATCATGGCTGATCATACACAATCAGTACCCCGTTCCTGCCCTCTCCCCATATCCCTTGACCCCGCTATCTATAAGAGCTCTATCTAACTCTCCCTTGAATGCATCCAGAGACTTGGCCTCCACTGCCTGCACTGGCAAATCAACCCGCTGCGGAGAATTCTCTCTGTGCTGCCTTGTCTGCAGAAGAGGATGAAGAACTATCATTTTACGACTAACACAAGACTTTCGGCAGACACTGGAAATCCAAAGTAACACACATTAAATGCTGCAGGTCAGGAACCATCTAAAGGTCTCAGCCTGATTGTTGACTCTTTAATCATTTCCATAGAAGCTGCCTGAACCACTGATTTCCTCCAGCATTTCAGAATCAGAATCAGGTTTAATATCACCGGAATATGTCATGAAATTTGTTAACTTTACAGCAGCAGTACAATACCATAAATGATCATTTAGGGAACACACTGTGAATTACTGTGTATATATATGTATATCAAATAGTTAAATAAGTAGTGCAAAGATATAAATTAAAATAAAGGAACACACACAAAATGCTGGTGGAACACAGCAGGCCAGGCAGCATCTATAGGGAGAAGCGCTGTCGACGTTTCGGGAAATAAAATAGTGAGGTAGCGTTCATGTTTTCAATGTTAATTCAGAAATCAGATGGCAAAGGGGAAGGAGCAGTTCCTTAAGTGTGAGTGTGTGCCTTCAGGCTTCTATAAGAAGGCTTCTATCAGGCTTCTTCAGGCAATAAGAACAAGGCATATCCTGGGTGATGGAGGTCTTTAATGATGAATGCTGTCTTTTTGAGTCACCACTTATTGAAGATGTCTTGGATACTATGGAGGCTAGTACCCATGACGGTGCTGACTAATTTTACAACTCTGCAGCTTACTTCGATCTAATGCCGTAGCCCCCACTCCCCTCCATACCAGATGGTGATGCAGCCAGTCAGAATGCTCTCCACGATACAACTGTCAAGTGTTTTAGGTGGCGTTCCAAAGCGCCTCAAGCTCAGGTTTTGTCTGTATTATATTAATGTGAAAATTCCCTTTAATAAATCGAAGACAGAGAAAGAGCACAGAATAGGACTGACTGCACTGAATCAAAAAAGGCTGCAAGCTTGCTATTATAATTTAGTTTTTAAATTCTAAGGAACTGGATAATTTTATGATCTGACTTTAAAAAATCTCCATGTATTAATGGCATTGCCACATTTTGTTTCATACTGCCCTACAATAAAATATTAGGAATGAGATCTCAAACAAGGAAGTACTGCAGTCGGTGATACAGATTTTTACAACTTTCTGTTAGCTAAATGTATTTGGCACTGTCTTACTAAATTCATTCCTTCAGAGCAGAAACTGAAACAGATTTTGTGCTGATACACAACTGTTGCCTGTTTGATGTGGAGGTACGCACACCATTCTGAAGGTAATGATAAGAATCTTCAAACAGATATGGAGCCAAAAGAGAATTGTTAAGGCAACATTCACACAGAATCTTTCAGAATTCAATACTGATAGATTCTTATTGAGGTTTTTCAGTGTTTTCACCATGGGAAGCAAAGCAAGTTTCAAGTAAATAGAATTTAATTTGAAAAAAAATCTGCATATCTTTTATCTAAATTCAATTCTTTTTGCTTTATATTGTACCATTTTGTTTTAGTCCTTGGCTAATCATGAACTAATCCATGTATTTTGGAAATTAAAATATTTGTCCAATTACCATAACAATAGAAATGGATACTTATTTATTTTCCAAAATATTACAACAGTAACATATATGTATTAAAGATTACACTTAGAGTTTTACGTCAACATCTGTCATTTGATTACTCTATAATTCTTTCATACAAAGGCCACCTGATGTTACGCTTTGAAATTATCTTTAACCTTGCTTCACAGATAATCGTGCACTGTACTTCTGAATGGGTTGGTTAAGAAATTGTCATTCCGTCAACCTTTACTGAACTGCGGCTAATATAAAACTATAAGATATAGGAGCAGAATCAGGTCTTTTGGCCCATTAAGTCTGCTCGGCCATTTCATCATGGTTGATCCATTTCCCTCTCAGCTCCAATCTCCTGCCTTCTCCCTTCATACCCTGACTAATCAAGAATCTATCAACCTCTGCTTTAAATATACCCAATGACTTGGTCTCCACAGCTGACTGTGACAATGAATTCCATAGATTCACCACTCTCTGGCTAAAGAAATTCATCTGATCTCTGTTCCAAAAGGACTCACCACTATTCTGAAGGTGCATCCTCTGGTGTTAGGCTCTCCCACCATAGGAAACATCCTCTCCACATCTGCACTTTTGAGGCCTTTCAACATTCGATATAATATTATCAATTGATGCTTTTTATCACTAAGAAGTCTTGAAGTAAATTTTTATACTCTTAGTTAACACACCATAAATTGTGGTTTTATTTACATAGTCCAATATATTCAGAGAATCCTTTTCTAACACTGTTCTAAATTTATATCAAATATTTTTGTATGTAAATAAGAGATGTTTTCATTTACTTAATGATACAGCACCAAGGAGGCCCTTCTGGCCCTTTGAGCCATGTTGCCTTAGCAACTCCATATCCCCAATTAACCCTAATCTTATCACGGGACAATTTACAGAGACAAGTTAACCTACCCAGTATGTGTTTGGACTGTGGGAGGAAACTAGAGCACCCGAGGAAAGCCCACGCATTCCAAGGTACAAACTTCTTTCAGAACGCCCCCAGAAGGGAACTCTGAGGCCGAGAGCCGTCCGAGTTGTCAGTGTTGCACTAATTGGTGCGTTACCGTGGCAACAAGTTAATCCGAAATAAAATAATCAATCAAATCAGCATCGCAGGAACATCCTCTTTTCTGCAAGATGACAAAATATACGTCTATTTCTCAAAAAGGAGGGACCACCATATTTTGAACTGGCCACGTTCCCTGCCTTACAACAGAATGAACACACACACAGTCTAGCAAAGAAAAGTTACTGTTGTGTATTTAATATTCCGGTAGAATTAGAGTAATGCAAATATATTGTTTTAGGCATTCGTGTTATTTCACTAATACATTACAGGTCATATGTATACATACGTGAACTGCATATGTCATCACACTACCACATGATGCATGCGCACCTCACTTAATATAAAATACAAAGATAAACTCACATTTTGGGCTCTCATATCTTCCTTTGAATTAATTTACTGTTCTGAAGATACAAAAGGTAACAGCCCACTGTATTATTGAAATTATTCTTTTGTCATCATTTACATACCAATATATGTTGACATATCATGGACAACAAGGAGGACACTGTCAAAAGGTGCCGCCTCCAAAAGGCTGCATTCATCAGTCAGGACACACGCCATGCAGGACATGCCCTCTGCTCACTGCTATCATCAGAGAGGAGGTACAGGAGCCAAAAGCTCACATTTCATATTTTTGGATCAGCTTCTTCTCTTGGCACCAAATTTCTGAAAAGAAGATGAACCCATGTTCACTCCCTCACTTTTTTTTGTTTTCTTTTTGCGCTACATATTTGACTTCTTTGGTGGCATTGTGCAGATACGTCTCTACCTAAGGAGGTGTGAGGCGCTCCTTCCTCCGCAATCTGCAGGTCACCCTTGGGCAAGGGATAGCACCCACCTATCTCCCCACCCCCCACTGCCCTAATCATGTGAAGCCATGGGAGCAGGTGGTGGATGGTGGTATGAGCAGCCGGTGCAGATCACAAGTCCTGGTTATGCGACCACTGACATTAGGCGGACAATCTCTGGAGAGTATTGATAACGGCTGGGGTCACCTGTCTGGTAAAGACACTGCCCAGAAGAAAGCAATGGCAAATCACTTCTAAAAAAAAAATTCCAAGAACAATCATTGCCATGGATGGAGAAAATAAGAACATTAGCATGAAGGGGTTCATCCCCACAGGCAGATGAAAGAGCATAATCACTCACATCACACAATACGGCACATAATGAAGATAATAATGATGGTGATTACATTTTTGTTTCACATTTGTTTATTTATAGGCCCAATGAAGGGTCGCATCTCTAAACAATGACAGTTTATTCCTCTCCATAGATGCTACCTGACCTGCAGAGTTCCTCCAGCATTTTGTATGTGTACTCTGGATCTCATGTTTATAATTTATGCTATATTGTATGTATTCTACTGCACCGTTACCACAAAAATATTCACAACATCTGTCAGTGATAATAAACCAAATTCTGATTCTCACATGTGTGCACCCATTCTGCCATTCATTAATACTTTTATTTAAAGTCTCAACTTCTAACTAGTTGAGTAAGACTACATCCAGAGGTCATGGGTTAGGGATGAAGGGTGAAAATTTTAAAGGGAATATGAGGGGAAATTTCTTCACTCAGAGGATTGTGAGAGTGTGGAATGAGCTACCAGCACAAGTGGTGCATGCAAGGTGGATTTCAATGTTTAAGCAAAGTTTAGATAGTTTAGTTTAGTTTAGATTGAGGGCTTTGGTCCCGGTGCAGGTCAATGGGAATAGGTGGCTTAAATGGTTCAGCATGGAGTAGATGAGCTGAAGGGCCTGTTTCTGTGCTGTACTATTCTTTGACTGTATGACTCTAGTTATTGCTAATTTAGGAGTCTGCCATCGCACATGCTGTGCAAGTTTACGGACATTCATCCTCTGTCAGTTCAGTTGCAGAACACAACGGCAGCAGTAAATCATAAACCAAGAGATTCTGCCGACGCTGGAAATCCAGAGCAACATGCACAAAATGCTGGAGGAACTCAGCAGGCTAGGCAACACCGAAAGAGGAGAATAAAGAGTCGAAGAGGCAAAGACCCTTCATCAAGACAATGGCCAAAACTCAAGCACATAGCTATAGCTAGAGTGCCTAAGACTTCTGCAAAGTACTGTAGTAATTTTATGTGCTGCACTATACTGTTGCCACAAAAAAAAACAAATTTCATGAAATAAGTGAGTGATGATAAATCTGATTCTGATATGGGTCTCTAATGGGTACTGAGAGTGGAAGGGTTCAGGGAAAGGGGAATCGTGGTTGGGAAAACAGAAAGGGAGTGAGAAGGGAGCAGAAAGCACCAGAGAGACATTCTGTAATGATCAATAAACCAAATGTTTGGAATCAAATAACCTTGCCTGGTGTCACATCACCCACCGCCCCTGACGCTGCTTCTCTGCCACCTGTCCCTCACCCCACTCGTGGCACATCAACCTCACCATTCCCAACATCCTTTACTCCCTTCACATTTCCAAACTTGCTCTCTGCTCCATGTTGACAAACACAGTACTGTGCAAAAGTCTTATGCAGCCTAGCTATATATATGTGTGTGTGTGTGTGTGTGTGTGTGTGTGTGTGTGTGTGTGTGTGTGTGTGTGTGTGTGTGTGTGTGTGTGCGTGTGCACGCGTGCGCCTAAGGCTTTTGCACAGTACTGTAGCTTGAAACAAGCTACTCTGACTTTGTTACAGACCAAGACAGAAATATCCCCTCTGCCATCAGACATATGAACAGACAATGAATCATGAACACGATCTCACTGTTATTGGGTGATCAATCCAAGAAAAAAAACTGTGTGTACTTTGAAACAAGCCACTCAGATTTTGCAAGAGACAAGCCTTAAATGAGACATCTTAAACTAACATGAGAAGCAGCAGCATAAAGTGTATAAAGGAAAGCTTTTCAATGTTATTTTAAAGTGACAATAAAGACCCTATGAATGTATCAAAGGAAAGTAGAATTGGTTACTTAACCTCACAAAAATTATATAAATCAATTTTTACTTCAAGTCCTAACAACTGAAGTATCTGTTAAGAATTATAACGCACAACCTCTTCAGCTTAAAATAAATAGAACTGCTGTGTATTATTTTGGGTGGTCGAACTTGGCAGGGAAAAAGAGAGACACTTCCAGAGTGGCTCGCCTAGACACTGCTTCCCAGTGTGAAAGCTCGTCCGTAGGCTATTGTTTCATTCCCTGTAAATTATGCTTGGCAGAAAGCGCCCTACTGTACATCTCAGCCAAAAGACATTAGCCAAAGCCCAACAGTCTGCAACACCCTGCTGAGGTCATCTGAAACAAAAGTTGGCTTACACCTCCCCACCTTCATGAAATATTCGCGACTATCTCACTGGAAAGGAAGTGTTGCCCTTTTACCAATTTTGTACAGTCATGTGGTGGAAATGTGAAGCAAAGCCGTAACTATTCGTCTGCCATTGATTTCACACCCCACTTTACCTCAGCAGCACAGCAGTAGAAACTGCGAGCAGTTTCAAACTCCTGGGAGTGTACGTTTCAGACGAACTCTCATGGTCCCAGAATCTGGAAAGCACACCAACATCCCTACTTTCTTAAGGAGCTGGACAGAGTTAGACTATGCAAATCTATACTCGCGTCATTCTACGGATATACAGGAACAAGCTGCATCACTGCACGGTATGTAAACTGCACTGCACTGGACAGGCAGGCTCCACGATGGGTAGTCAAAACTGCCCAAAGCATCACCACCAGCAGCCTACCCACCATCAGTAAGCTGTTAGAAATGGGCCAGCAACATCATGAAGGGTCCCACCCACTCTGCCCATGGACCGCTTGTCCCACTCCCATCAGGGAGGAGGCTATGTAGCATCCACACCAGGACCACCAGACTCAGAAACAGTTACTTTCCCCCAGCAGTGAGACTGATCAACACCTCCACCTACTAACGCACTCCACCACACCCCCAACCATCACTACTTTATCATTTCCTGCCAGCCACCTTATGTACAGATATTCCTGTGTCTAGCTTCACTTTATGGACATACGATCAATCTATGTGCATAAGCCATCTTATTTACATTTACTGCGTTTTTAAAAAATGATTGTGTCCTTTTTCTTATTGCAATTTTTTTGGGCGGCACTAGGTTTGGAGTAACAATTATTTCTTTCTCCTTTACACCTGTATAACTGCCATGAATTGCCCTAAGCCCACCCGTGAAAGGAACAGGGTTGGGCATCAGGCTAGCAACCCCATCTGTAAAAACCCAGAGCTACAGAAACAGCAAAAGAAGCTCTGATGACCTCATCTCTGGGAGAGGAGGGTACACCACGAAGAAGGGCTACACCTGGAGATAATGTGAAAGACTGGCCCAGGACAGAGGACTCTGGTGGGCTACCCTCGGTGGCCTGTGCCCCAGTAGGGGTGATAGGACATAATGAAAAAATATAATTACCTTTGTGCACTGTAAATTACATTAAACTATCTTGAATCTTTGAATCGTTATCTCAGCACTTAAAAGTTCACGTTAAAGTCTTTATAGATTCATCAGGCTGGTGCTTATGCCGGTTTCCCTGGTGTGAAGCTACCGAGTCACCCCCCCCCCCCCACCCCCGGATAGGACACCAGTCTATCGTGAGGTTAACCCCCTGCATTTTGCCGGTACCCATTTTCAGCTGGGTGGACTGGAGCAATGTGTGGTTAAGTGCCTTGCTCAAGGACACAACACGCTGCCTCGGCTGGGGCTCGAACTCACAACCTTCAAATCGTTAGTCCAACACCTTAACCACTTGGCCATGCAGCACACATCTCAGCATTGCAAACAGGATAATAATTCTAATTCCAGAAAACAAGAAAGAATAAATATTCAAAGTATAATACACAATAGAGAAGATTAGTTTTATTTATCAATGTACATCAAAACATTCAGTGAAATGTGTCACTTGCTCTGAGAATATGCGGGGAGTTTTGCCGTGTTTCTGCTGACAACATACCATGCGCACAACTCAGTAACCCAAACCACTACACTTTGGGAAAGTGGGAGGAAACTGGAGCACCTAGAGGAACTCATGTGTTCTCAGGGAGAACGTACAAACTCCCTACAGATGGTGGCAAAAATTGAACCCAAATCTTAGAACTGGTTCTCTAAAGTGTTACACTACCATGGTGCTCTAACACAGCAGTTTGTCAGTATTTCCAGGAGTGAATCATTATAATGCTTCGGGGAAAAACACCAGGAACTTTTTTTTGCACATCAAGCTGATCTGGAATGGCCAACCACGTCACCTGTTTTACTATCAATTTTCGAACAGAGTGGAGAGAAAGGTCAAAACTAACCAAAGAGCCAAGTCATTCTTAATATCATATAAAAAGAAACAAAGAACTTGGTTTAGGAACATACAGTATTAGAAATGCTCATATTATCATGTAGAATTTATTGGCAGCATGCATAATTACTATAGAGCATTTTCATGCAGTTATGGAAAGATATCCCAAACCACTGATGAAAATAGATCAAAGTTCAAAGTACATTTTTTATCAAAGTTTGTGTACATTATACAACCTTGAGTTTTGTCCCTTACATGCAGCCACAAGACAAAGAACCTGAAAAAAAATCCAGATAATAAAAGCCCAGCAAACACCCAATGTGCAGTGAGAAAAATAAACAAATCTTGCAAACAATAAAAATAAGCAAATAACAGTTGGTATGAAAGTGAATCCTCAGACATGAAGCACGGAGCAGACTGTTCAGTCAGAAGGTATTGTACACACTTAAAGACCAACATTAATTAATGAGTTATAAATCTGATACATGGATGATCCCAAGTCCGGCTGTGAAAGGAACGGGGCTAGCAATCCCTACCCGTAAAAACCCAGCACTAAAGAAATGCCAACAGAAGCTCCAAAGACTTTGTCCCTGGGAGAGGAAGGATACACCAAGTAGATGGGCTACATCAGAGAAGAACCTGAAAGAGGGGACCAGGACAGCACTTAGGAGCTGTTGTTGGTGGCCTATACCCCAGGAGGAATGATGAGCTTAAGAAGAATAAGATGAAGAAAGAGATGACAAAGAAGACTAAAAGAAATCTATTACCAAATTGTATAACTTTCCTTTGGTTGAAATTAGCAAACAACATTACCATCTTTCCTGTACTTTGAATAAGACAAACTATTTTAGAAGATCTTTATGTAGATGTATATAACAATGAGTATTTTTTTTATTACAGTTGCCTCCTGCCGTACCCAATTGTTATCTTACTAAATAAACAACAAAGAACTGTTCTGGTTAGATTTTTTCGCACAAAAACAGGGGTAACAAGGACAAACGTTTCTGAATATCACCTAACTGTCTGCTGTGCAAAAATATCTTCCATTAAAAAAATGCATGAATTTTAGCAACATGGCACTGCAGGAGATAACACATAAATGTCAGATTAGCATTAATAACACAGTCTTTGACTTTTCAAAATAAAAGCAGGCTGCTAATCAGAATGTGGTGTTCTGAGTTTTACTAATTGACTCAGGTGAGAAGGAAGAGAAGGAGATGATGTGTGGAACTGCACTGGACTTCACCCATATCTTAAATTGTTATCCAATCCTGTGCTTGCCCCATGGCCATCTGAGCCTTATTTGTGGGGCTGCAGGTCCTCCCAATAACCACAATGCCTCACTACATTTCAGAAGACAGCCCCTTTCTGGCACTCGCCTCCCTCTCTATGTCTGCCTCAAACTCCTCTGTCAATGATCACATTTTCCTGTGGAATGTAACTAGCTACTCAACAGCTAAGGTGAGCAAGGAGGCTATGGATCTGCCCAACTGTTAACTTACCTTGACTGTAAACAGAATCACAGAGGGATATGAAGTTAAAATAAAATCATTATTAAAGTAAATATACATATGTCACCACATGCTATCCTGAGGCTCATCTTAGACCGTAAGACCATCAGATTTAGGAGCAGAAGTAGGCCATTCGGCCCATCGTCTGCTCTACTATTCAATCATGGGCCAATCGACTTCATCCAGTCATCCCCAGTCCCCTGCTTTCACCCCATATCCTTTGATGTCCTGGCTAATCAATAACCTATCTAGCTCTGCCTTAAATACACCCAATGACTTGGCCTCCACAGCCGCTCGTGGCAACAAGTTCCACAGATTTACCACCCTTTGGCTAAAGTAATTTCCCCACATCTCTGTTCTAAAAGAACGTCCTTCAATCTGAAGTCATGCCCTCTTGTCCTAGACTCCCCTACAATGGGAAATAACTTTACTTAGAGATACAGAATGGAACCGACCCTTCTGTTCCTTTGAGCCATGCCGGCCAGCAAATCACAAATTTATATTACTCTGAGATTCATTTTCTTGTAGGCATTCACAGTAGAACAAAGAAATATAACAGAATCAAAGGAAAAACTACATACAGGGTCTGACAACCAAACCCAATGTGCAAAAGAAGACAATCCCCAGCAAATAAGATAAAATATAAAAAAGGAAACAAACAAATAGATAAGTAATACTTACTTAGACCATTGACCATAAGATTAAGGAGCAGAATTAGGCCATCAAGTCTGCTCTACCATTTCATCACAGCTGATCAGATTTTGCTCTTAGCACCAATCTCCCACCTTCTCCCTGTATATTATTTATTAATATTACTACTAATAATATTTATTATTTATTGAGTTATAGAGTCCTTGGAAGTGAGTCCATAGGTCGTAGAAACAGTTCAGAGTTGAGGTAAGTGAAGGTATCCCCTCTGATTCAAAAGCCTGTTGGTTGAGGGTTAATAATTGTTCCTGAACCTAGTGGTGTGGGACATAATGCTCCTGTCCCTTTTTCCTGATGGTCGCAGCGAGAAGAGAGCATGGCTGGATGGTGAGGATCTCCACTGTTCTTCTACAGGGATTGTGATTTTGGAAGGTGGGTGCATTTTGCAGACAGGACATAGGACAGGAGGTGCACGTTTAGAGTGGTTGATGTTACGGTGCCTGAATGCTGCCTAGGTCTCGTTTGCAGCCAGCAGCTGTACTGTGATATACTGTTATATGTTTCTGAGGTTATTTACTGTGATTGGAAATGAACTTTGTGCAATTGGTGAATACTCCTACACCCAACCCTACAATGGGCAGATCATTAATGACATCTCCTGCCCTTTGTCCTGTCTCCAAAATGCACCCACCTTCCAAAACCACAACCCCTGTGGAAGGACAGTGGGTTGGGGATGACGGTGGAGCACACAAGTGTCGCTCCGCTTCTGCCGCTAATATAGGATGCTCAAAACTCACTAACCCTTAACTGTACATCCTGAGAATGTGGCAGGAAACCCACGCAGTCACAGGGAGAACATACAAATTCCCTTCAGACAGCGGTGACAGTTGAACCCCGATCAGTGATCATTCACACTGTAAGGCGATTGCACTAACAGCTACAGTGGTGCTAGAAGTTTGTGAATCCTGTAGAATTTTCCCAATTTCTGCACAAGTATGACCGAAAATGTGATCAGATCTTCACATGCCCTAAAACTAGATAAAGAGAACCCAATTAAATGAATAATACAAAAAAGCATTATATTTCTTCATTTGTTTATTGAGAAAAATGATCCAATATTACATGCAGCCTGACCTGCTGAGTTTGTTCAACACTGAGTCTGTTACTCAGGATACAGCTAAAGTTGTCTTCACTCTCTCACCAAACCCAACAGCACAAAACTATACACAGTTTATTCATCCATCTCATCCTATTCACCCAATTTCCCTCGGGATCAATAAAATACGTCTGTCTGTCTGTCTGTCTATTAATATATTCACCAGGAACGTCCAATGTGCGACAACCTTGTTAATGAAGGAGGTCATACTAGAATGGCCAGATTGCTTCAGGTTGATAGGAAAGTGGCCGTAACCTGTATCTAATAGAGTGGCCACTAAGTGCACGCTCATGGTCTTTTGCTGTTCCAGCCCATCCACTTCATGGTTCAACATGTGCATTCAGTTGCTTTTCTGCACACCACACACCACTTGGTAACATGTGGTTATTTGAGTTACTGTCACCTTCCTGTCATTTTGAACCAGTCTAGCCATTCTCCTCTGACCTCTCTCACTAACAAGGTGTTTGAACAGAACCGCCACTTGCTGGGTTTTTTTTTGTTTTCCCACCATTCTCTATACAACTCTAGAGACAGCTGTGCGTGAAAATCCCTGGAGATCAGCGGTTTCTGAGATACTCAAACCACCAATCTGGCACCAACAATCATCCCATCTTCAAAGTCACTTAGATGGAGGACAATGGCATCTAAGGGCAACTCCTTTGCTTGCATCTTTGTAAACAGCTCTATTTCCATCTTTGAAACCTCTTTTTTTCTTTTCAGCATCCTTCTGAAGACCCAGTCCTGGAGTTACCTGCTGACTTTGGTTCTTTGCAGATATGGGACCCGCTCTCGGGGGCCACACGACCGGCCACTTTTCGATATGCCAAGGACACGGCCTGGAAGACTAGCGCGCCTTCAGTGTGCCGGATTTTCGTGGCTCTGGAGGCGGGCAGATCCAAGGCCGGTGCCAGTGCTGCCACCTGATGCATCGTGGGAGACAGAAGAACGTAAGCAGCAAGCCGGCTGCTGGCTGTGTGCCCAGAGACCTGAGCTCTTTGGGCACAGAGCTCAGAAAAGAACGACACAGCAGATTTTTAAATCAGTGAGTTACTTTGATATGTCTCCCCTCTTGCTGTGAAACGGGGACACCTCCTTTTCCCTTATTAGGGAGAGAGAGAGAGAGACAGAGCCTGCGGCATGTCAAATACTGGCTGAACAAGTAGTCTTTGGGGTACTGCAAGTCTGTGTCTTTGCTGCATACTTGAATGCTCAGTGGAAGGTGCTGATGCTTTTTTTGCTGGTGGGGAAGTGGGGGTCAGTGCTTTGCTGCTGTTTGTGTGTGGGAGAGGGAGCTGGGCGGGGTCTTTGGGGTTCTAACTTTTAACTATCATTCATTCTTCGGGGCACTCCTCTGTTTTCATGGATGTTTGCGAAGAAAAATAATTTCAGCATGTATATTTTCAGACATTAAATGTATCTATTGAAACCTACCTATCACATTTCCTGACCATTCTGATGTTTGGTTTGAACAACAACTGAACCTCTCGACCATGTCTGCATGCTTTTATGCATTGAGTTGCTGCCACATGATTGTCTGATTAGATATTTGCATTAACGAGCAGGTGTACAGGTGGATCACTATCAGGATGGTGCAACTCTGGTGATTTATATAGTTATTTTCATTCATGGTAAATCTTTCTAGTACAGAAAGAACAAGATATGCAACTTCCTATTGAGATTGTCTATCCTGGAGTTGGAGGCCTGTCTTTGTGCGTGTATTGGGGAGGAGGATGCAGGTAGGTGAGACAATCTCTCTATTCAGTTACTAAGAGAACAAAAAACCCAAAACACACTGAACCTTCCCTGGAAGGCACAAGTTCTTTCAGCATTCTGGTAAATCTGACTGATAAATAACATTTGAACAGCACCAACTAGAAACTGCAGGCTACTTCTCAGGAATTGCGTTTCTACTGATTTTCATTCCATGGCACTAATATTGCGTCAAAATCAATATAATCGAGTGTGAACAAATTATCCAATATTGTCAATCTTCACAAAAACAAAGCCATGCATGATGCTCGTAAGTGTAGGACGGCTTGGTACTAATGATGACTATAATTCCTTAAGGGTAATGCAAATGGAGACATAAATGAGTTTAAATCAAGCATGATCAAACTAATGAATTCTAAGCACACAGTTCATTCCGTAGATCTGGATGCATATTGTGGTCTGGGAATCTGCTACTGACCTATGGAGAATAGGAGCACTTCTTATCACAGGTTGAGAGTTTGAATTTCTTTTTTTTAAAGTGAAATAGAAATAGCATGCGTAAATATATATGAAGCTTTGTGTCAGTTGAAGACACCATGCTAATGTCCTCTGGGAAAATGAGCTGACACCTTGGCCAAATGTCATCCTACAACAATGCACTTGTGTAATATCATCTACCAATCCATGGTCATGCTCTGTTCTCACTGCTTCGATCAGGAATTTGGTACAGGAGCCTTAGGTCCCACACCACCAGGTTCAGGAACAGTTGAACCGTCATGGACGACTTCACAAGCCTCACTGAAGTGATTCCACAACCTATAGACGCACTTTCAAAGACTCAACTCACATCTTCAGTATTATTTTTTACTTCTCTTTTTTATTATTTGCGCAGTTTGCACATGGGGGCTTTGTCCATCTTTGCCTGTGCAGTTTTCCATTGATTCGATTGTATTTTTTTGTTCTACTGTGAATGCCTGCAAGAAAATGGATCACAAGGTGACATATTCTTACTTTGGTCATAAATTTACTTTGACTTTGAACTTTGAACCAATGTGGACGGTTCAAATTGCCAGTGGTTCAAGGTAGCGACTTTCAACTCCAGTTTCAGCAAATCATAGGTTGGGTAATACATCAGTTACAATTAACAGTATTTTAAAGAGATTTTCTCTTTACAAATGATTATGTCATAGCAACGTCGCACATAGCATTATGTTAATACAGTGCCGGTGACCCAGGTTCAATTCTACCATTATCTGAAAGTATCTATGTAGTTACCTCCAGAGGCTCCGGTTTCCTCCCATGTTCCAACAGGTATGGGTTAGGGTTAGTAAACTGTAAGCATGCTAGTTTGGCACCGGAAACTTGTTGTAGACTGTTGGGTGGTCTATAATATATTCCCATTAATAGCATAAGATATAGGAGCAGAATTAGGCCATTTGACCCATCGAGTCTACTTCGCCATTTCAGCATGACTGATCTATTTTTCCTCTCAGCTCCAATCTCCTGCTTTCTCCCCTGTATCCCTCCATGCCCTGAACAATCAAGAATCTATCAACCTCTGATTTAAATATATCAAATAACTTGGTCTCCACAGCTACCTGTGGCAACGAATTCCACAGATTTACCACTCTCTGGCTAGACACCGCTCTGCTCTGAGGCTGAGTCCTAAAAGTTGGTAGCTGACATGAAAGATGCATTTACTTCTATTTTTTGATGTTAGGGTGTACATGGGAACAACAAAGCTAAACTCCTGTGCTCCAGCAGTATTTTCTGTTCATAAATTCAGATTTACAGCATTTTATTCATTTTATTTTATCGTGTGAAAGACTACCATTCTGTAAACTATTTCAGAAACATTTTATTTGGTGAGGTAAAGAAAGCTGAAACAAATGAACTTCAAAGCACACCAAACATCACCAGTAGGACTTGGTACCTTTAATATGGCAACCCACTATTTAAAATGCTACAGGTTTAATAAAAGACCAGTTTTGTTCAGTTCTGCTCACCTTATTATAGGAATGGTGTGGAAGTTCCAGAGAGGGTCCAGAGGAGATTTATCAGATTAGGAAGAAGTAAAGAAAGAGCGAGCTAAGGCTTTTCTTTTTGGCCCTGTCATAGAAACAGACCCTTCGGTCCATCTGCTCTGCTCTGAACCATTTAAACTGCCTACTCCCATCAACCTGCACCAGAATCATAGCCTTCCATACTCCTACCACTGGTGTATCTATCCAAACTTCTATAAATTTTGAAATAGAGCTTGCATTCTCGACTTGTGCTGGCAGCTCGTTCCACAATCTCACAACCCTCTGAGTGAAGTTTCCCCTCGTGTTCCCCTTAAACTTTTCACTTTTCGCCCTTAACCCATGGCCTCTAGTTGCAGTCCCACCCCACCACAGTGGAAAAAGCCTGCTTGCATTTACCCTATTTACACCCTTCATAATTTTGTATAGCGATATCAAATATCTTCTCAATCTTTGACATTCCAAGGAATGAAAGGCAACTTGATAGAGGTGTACAAGGTAATAAGAGGCACTGATAGAGTGGACAGCCAGTGATTTCTTCCCAGGGTGGAAGTGGTTAATATGAGGGGGTATAATTTAAAGGTGTTTGGCAGAAGGTATGGGGGAGAATGTCAGAGGTAGTTTTTTTTCACACAGAGAGAATGGCCGATGCGTGGAATGGCCAGCCAAGGGTGCTGGTAAACACAGGTACATTTAAGAGACTCTTAGATATGCTCAAGGATGATAGAAAAATGGAGGGCTATATGGGAGAGAAAGGATGGATTGATCTTATAGCAGCTTATAAGGTCCTGTACTGCTCTGTAATGTTCTAAATTAGATTTCATCTTGCAAGTAAGAAAATTTTAATTTGACCAGTCCCAGTGCATCCTGGGACTGGTCAAATTGATCATCTACACTGGTTCTAAAGAAAATTTAAATCACAGACTTTGTCTGCAATTTTATCAGCCAAGTGGGTGGAGTTTTGCTGTAAGGTAGAAAATCCACTGCTGTATCTGAAAACAATACTTCAATCTGCTGGCTACAAGGGATGAGCCGAGCAAATTCATTCAGGGTTTCCTAACAGGCACATCACTACTATCCTTGAGACTGGCCAATGCACTGAAGACAGATATAGTAATTCCAGACAAAAATGGGATGAGATGGATTAAAAAACTGGGTGTAGCTTTGTGCAGTTGGGCTGGGCTTGAAGTAAGATTGGAGAGAACTTTAGCTGTATCCTGAGCAACACACACAAAATGCTGGAAAAATTCAGCAGGTCAGGCTGCATTTATGGAGAGGAATAAAGAGTTGACATTTTGGTCCAAAACCCTTCATAATGTTAGCTCTTCATAGATGCTACCTGACCTGCAGTTCCTGCAGCAGTTTGTGTGTGTTACTCTGCATCTACAGAATCTCTTGTGTTTATGATTTGCTGCTTTCTATTGTTGTGGTGTACTTGACCAAGGAATGGCTCATCCCAACAATCACAGAGAGGATTTAACGCCCCAAAACCCTGATTAACTCATAAAAAAACACCAGGTTTTCTTTCAAGCTGTCCTCAGTTTTTATTTATTTTATTTAGAGATACAACGCAGGCCCAATGAGCCACGCTGCCCACAACCCACCTATTTAACCCTAGGCTAATCAGAGGACAATTTACAATGACCAATTAACCTGCTAACTGGTACGTCTATGATGACCATTTAACCTAGTAACTGGTACATCTACAATGACCAATTAACCTAGTGACTAGGGGAGGAATTTGAGGAACCCACAAGCACAGTGGGAGGATGTACAGATTTCTTACCGAGTTGAACTCTGAATTCTGAAGCCTGAGCTGTACCAGCATAGCGTTAACTGCTTGGCCACTGTGGTGCTCCAACTTACATTTTGAACCAGTAGATTTTGTGTTTAAGACTTAGTTTCTTAAGATATCTCAGAAAAGTCAGTATTTCTGTTTTGGGTTTTCTGTGGCTCTGATTAGAGTGGCAGCACAAAGCAAACAATAAAATTGAGCCTCTCAACTAAATTTGTTGATTCTATCGTGTTCCTTTGTTCTACTGAGAACAGCCACAAGAAAATAAATCTCTGGGTAGCATATGGTGTCATATACTAATTTGATAATAAAAATTTACTTTGAACTTTGAATTAAGTGACACTGTTTGAATTCCATTAACACCCACAAAGTTCAACAAGGCCAAGCTTGGTCCTTCCTTACAACCTGTCAATACAATAAACTTGAAACTTGAAAACAGCACGACAGAATCTGTCCTTGGGCCTGGTGGTGCGTGCTTAGGAAGGGCACAAATGTCTGTACCTACTCATCCAAGATCAAGTTTACTCTCATCTGACTGTACATGTATACAACCAATTAAAACAATGGTGCACCCACAAAACGTATCACACACAGCACTTAAAACAAAATACGATCACAATAAGTTAATAAAATATAGTTGAAAATGCACTATGTGCATTGTGGACATAATGTATCATATCCAATAACATGTGCCACGTGATGGGGGAGAACAGGGAGGGAGAAATATTCCAAGTATTTTGGTAGGTAAAGAGAAAACTGAGAGACATCTGAAATGGTGCACTATGGCAAGGCCATGGGAACTGAAAAGCAATTAGTGAAAAACATATTTAACAACTTTTTAGTTGCTTTTGCAGAGTTATGATGCTTTCACTCAATAAATTTCACAGCTGAAACAACTGAGGAAGGAAGTAGCAAAAACAGCAATTCTAATAGAAGCGACAAACTGACTTTGCTAGTTCGTAGCCTCTGCTTCCCAATCAACTCTCATCTAATCAGCATAATTTTGCATGAGAAAGGATTCACTGTGATTGATTTTTATCCTTCCCAAAAGGCCAGAAAAGTATGAATGAGGTTTGATCTGAAACTCATTTGACATGCTGCTCAATTTACCTTCCTATTGAAGCCACAATCCTCCAAAACTCAAGGTGTTTGTGCTGAAATGTTTGCATTTCTCTATTTCAGTGCCCACTAGCTCAGGATTCCCATCAAAACATCAAAGTGCCAAACTTGCTGGCTGCTCTTTACTGGGGCTTGCGTATTTCTAATGGAGTATGGTGATAGAACATGAAGAAACTGTAGGTTCCTTATGCTGGGAAATCTGTCGACTGAATTGATGCCAGGTTGAACCTGATGCTGCAATAGTAAGCCCATTCAGTTAAGGAACAGCCCAAAGTGTCAGAGACATTCAAAACCCTTGACTATTTGACAGCTGGCAAAGCCATGAGTTAGCAAGCTGTC
The DNA here is from genome assembly GCF_030144855.1 of Hypanus sabinus. NCBI lineage: Eukaryota > Metazoa > Chordata > Chondrichthyes > Myliobatiformes > Dasyatidae > Hypanus > Hypanus sabinus. The sequence goes on along the minus strand of NC_082719.1, from coordinate 99,025,272 downwards.
AAAAGGTTTCTCAGCTTACCCTGACATTTCCACAAGTTTACCTCAACATGCAGTCCTTCGACCTTTAGGATGGTTTCAGCCAGCAAGTTAAGAGATTTTTTAAAGAGAGATTAGCTTTGTTTGTCCAATGTATATCAAAACATACAATGAAAAGTGTTGTTTGCATCAACGACCAACACAGTACAAGGATGCACTTCCAGCACCAACATAGCACGTCTACGACTCATTAACACTAATCCGATGTCTTTGGAATTTGGGAAGAAACCTGAGCACCTGGAGAAAACGCACTCCATCATGGGAAACTTACAAACTACATACAGAGAGCAGTGGAACTGAACTGCAATTGGTGACCACTGGTGCGTAATGCATTGTGCTAACTGCTACACTACCATGACTCCACTTTAGGAATTTTCCTGCCAGGTCCTGAAGAATGATTTCATTAATACCAATGGACACATACACTCAGTGGCCACTTTCTTGGGTGCACCTCATTAAAGCAAGTATCTAATCAGCCAATCATGTTCCAGCAATTCAATGCATAAAAGCATGCAGTCAAGAAATTCAGATGTTGTTCAGAACAAATATCAGAACGGGGAAGAAATGTGACCTAAGTGACCTTGACTGGGGAATGACTGTTGGTTCCAGACAGGGTGGTTTGAGTATTTCAGAAACTGCTGATCTCCTGGGATTTTCACGAACAACAGTCTCCAGAGCAGGGTTTCACAACCTAGATCCATGGACCCCTCAGTTAATGGTAAGGGTCCAAGGCATAAAAATGGTTGGGAACCCCTGGTTTAGAAGCTTTTCCAAAACACTTTAACATGAAGGCTCAACCTTTTCCTAAAATGGGAGTTCTCGCAACTGAAGTTAAATTGTGCACCATTTTCTAGTCATTATTGGATGCTGTTAACAAACCATATGGTAGTAGTTTGCCCATTTAGACTTTAACACTGATCTTTTCAATGTTTTATAATTAAAGATAAACTAGAATATGATTTTCTGAAGTATCTTTTCAGGTTAAAAAGGCTTTTGTGGTTTTATATTTATGCATATATGAGACAAAATGACAGATCTATTCTACATCCGGTGAAATTGGAATATTCGCTACTATAATACAAAACTAATGAACCTTATGAAATTTATTTAGAGAAAGGAAGGAAAGGAAATTCAGAATCTTTCCCTTTGATTGAGTCCTTACAGCAAACAAAACATGCAATTATCAGCCATAATATATGAATAGTTGGAACAAACAGGATGAATATGCCAATTACTAAACAACAAACTGAGAATAATATAAAGAGAAAGAGAAAGCAAGACAAAGTGATCAAACAAGCATGAAGAAATCAAGCTGGAACCAATCCCAACAGTTAACACCACACCTTACAGTAGCTAGCTGCAAGATCGGGGGTCGAGTCTGATCACTGCATATCACAAGCCCTGGTTATGTGACCACTGACTCCCGGCAGAAAATCTCTGAAGGGTATTGATAATGGTTGGGGCCACCCCTCTTGTAAAGACACTGCCCAGAAGAAGGGAATGGCAAACTACTTCTGTAGAAAAATTTGCCAAGAGCAATCATTGTCAAAGACCATAATCACCCGTATCATACAACATCGTACCTAATGATAATGAAGTCACCAAAGACTAGCAAATTTCTATAGATGTACAATGCAGAGCATTCTAACTGGTTGCATCACTACCTGCAGGGGCCACTATACAGTACAGGGAAAAAGCTGCCAAAAGTTATGAACTCAGCCAGCTCCATCATGGGCAATAGCTACCCCAGTATCCAATACACTTTCAACAGGCACCCCAGTATCGAGTACAGACGATGCCTCAAGAAGGTAGCATCTATCATTAAGGACCCTCATCACCCAAGACATGTCCTCTTCTCATTACCACCATTGGAGAGGAGATACAGAAGCCTGAAGACACACACTCAATGTTTCAAAAACAGCTTCTACCCCTCCACCAGCAGATTTCTGAATGAACAATGAACACCACCTCACTATATTTGCTCTCTTTTCGCATTACTTATTTAACTTAATTTCTACCACAGATCAACAAATATCACAACATATGCTACTGATATCAGACCTGATTCTAATCCTGAAATTGTGGTTAAATATGACAGACATTATCACCTTTTCTTCGACAGTGGTTCAGGATAACTGCACTCTGGTTTTGTAGATTCTGAAGAGACAGTTGATGCCAAAATGGGACTACACATTCTTCCAAAGCTGAGGTAAGAGGTGCCTTAGGGGAGTCGGGTGGGTAGTTTTTGAGACTTTAACACCGGAATGACAACTCACAAAGTGTTCAACAGAGGAAAGGCAGGGAAAGTAAACTTCAACAAAGTCCTCAGAATCATAGTCATAGACAACTACTGCACAGAAACAGGCCCTTTGGCCTATCCAGTCCATGCTATCTCTACTGAGTCCCATCAACCTCCATACCACACCCATCTCTGTACTTATCCAAACTTTCCTTAACTATTGAAATCAAACCCATATCCACCACTTCTGCAGGAAGCTAATTTCGTACACTCACCCCGCTGAGTAAAGAAGTTCCCCCTCAGATTCCATTTAAACATTTCACCTTTCATCCTTAACCTATGACCTTTAATCCTAGTCAAACCGAACCTCACTGGAAAAACACCTACTTACATTTACCCTATCTATACCCCTCATAATTCTGTATACCTTTATCAACTCTCCCATCGTTCACCTATACTCCAGGGAATAAAATCGCAATCTATTCAACCTTCTCCTTTAACTCAAGTCCTGGCAATTTTCTCGTAAATATTCTTTGCCCTTTCAATCCTGATATTTTTCCTGTAGGTAAGTAACCAGAACTGTACACAATATTCCCTCTTTTTAACATACCTAGACAATATGTACATGAAAAGTAGTGCAACTCCTGATGCATACAGCACAGGAAAGAAAGATCTGCAGGCATTTATGATCTAATGACAAAATTAAATAGAATTTAGCTTTTGTAGTTAACATAAAATATTCAATACCTGATAAAATGTACAATGAACAAGTGATGTTTGAAATACGACACAGACATGGGAACAGAATTAGACCATTCAGCCCCGTCAAGTCTGTTCCACCATTTCATTATGGCTGATTTATTTCCCCTCTCATCTCTATTCTCCTGCCTTCTCGCTTTGACCCACTGACTAATCAAGAAACTGTCAACCTCCGCATGAAATATACCCAATGACTTGGCCTCCTCAGCCATCTGTGGCAATGAATTCCACAGATTCATCACCCTCTGGCTAAAGAAATTCCTCCTCATCTCTGTTCTAAATGGATGTCCTTCTAGTCTGAGGCTCTGTCCTCTAGACTCACCCACTGTAGGAAACACTCTCTCCACATCCACTCTATCTAGGGCTAGATTCTAGGCCTTTCCCTATCTAATAGGTTTCAATGAGATCCCTCTTTGCAAAAAACAAGGCTGTCTTGCACCCATCAGACTTGAGCAATCAACTGTGATTTTTAAAAGAAAGACCATAAGACCAGAAAACCAAAAGACGTAAGAGCAGAATTAGGCCTTTAAGCGCACCAATCCATCATGGCTGATTTACTATCTCCTTCAACGCTATTCTCCTGCCTTCTCCCAGTAGCCTTTGATTCCCTGAATAATCAAGGAGAAATCAACCTCTGCTTTAAATATACCCAATGACTTGAACCGCACAATCTGTGGTAATGACTTCCACAGATTCACCATCCTCTGGCTAAAAGAATCATAAAATGACTCCTCAGTGACCAAACTACAAGATAAGATTCAGCTACTCACAAAATAAATGAGATAATAAAGGGAGCCTTATGCAAGTAATCAGTATGAGAGTTTATCTTCTTCTGCATGTTGGTTGTATATCAGTCTTTGTGTGTAGTTTTTAATTGATTCCATTGCACTTCTTTGTTCTAATGTAAATGCCTGCAAGAAAATTAATCTCAAGGTAGCATATGGTGACATATATAAATTTGATAATAAATTTATTTAGAACTTTGAAATTTAAGTTTATTCTGCAAACTAAAAAATGTTTCTTTAATGCCTTCAATATATTAACACAGCAATTTTTCTTCATTAACACATAAAATGCTGGAGGAACTCAGCAGGTCAGGCAACATCTATGGAAAGGAAGAAGCAGTCGGCATTCCAAGCCAAAATACTTCGTAGGCAATGGAAAAGGGGGAAAGAAGGTGGGGACAAGGGGAACTAGAAAGCGATAGGTGAAGCGTAGTGTCAGTGGGCAGCAGAAATCACAAAAGAGGAGCAGTGAGAGAGGGTCTAACTGAACTCCGGCTGAAGAGAAGATTTAAGCTATCTCTGTGATCGCTGCTGCCCTCTGACCCTTCACTTCACCTCTCGACTTCTAGTTTGTACTTCTTTTCCTTCACAATCCCCCCAACCCCCAGTCCCGATGAAAGGTCTCAGCACGAAGAAATACTGACTGCTTATTCACTTCCATAGATGCTGCCCGACCGGCCAAGTTCCTCCAGCGTTTTCTGTGTGTTTTACTCTGCAGAATCTCCTGTGTTTTTTATGATTCTTTTCATTACCACCTTTTGGCACTGCTAAGTTGCAGTTTGTCTTAAATGAACAGAGTAACTTTTATTGATGTGTTTTTAGTTGTGGATTCCAGTCCACAGGTGCAGGAATATCAGTTTGGCGATGTAGCTGCCACCTACTGTTAAAGTGAGCACTGACTGAGAGAAACAGCACCGACAGGGACAAGTGGAACCACATGAATAACGCATTGTTTCAAGACACAAACCAGGCAGCAGAAAATGTTAACAACTGCATGGTTCACTTGCAAGTAAATGCACCTTATCATGATCTTATTTTTGATCACTTGCCCTGAAAATGTTGAAAGGTATTTTGAAAAAAAACACTTAGTACAAAATGATTGCCAGCTGCCCGACATTTCAAAGTTCAAAAGTATATTTCAAATCTTCAACAATTTGTAATTAATAAAACAGTTTTTCACTATATCTAAAATGCTTTTGGTTGGTAACTCAGTACAAAAACCTCTGATTTACTGTCTTTGATCAACAGTAACTGCTGATAAATTTTCCATAGGCAATCTGAAGGTATGTTATTGAGAAAAACACATTGATTTTGAGTGCTGCCTTTGAAAGGATTGCTCATTCAAAATGTTTTCACCATTATCTCTAGTTTTTATTAATATTTACATTATCAATTGACACAAATTCAGATTATTAATCAAGCATGGGAAAAAGTAATCAAAATCAGCTGAAGGATTCAAAGACGTATTACCTAAGAAAAACTCTTTTGGTTTTCATTGCTGCCTTCAAAATTCATTCAAAACGTTTTCACCTAGTTTTTGTTAATACTTACATTATCAATTGACATAAGTTAATTTTACCAATCAACTATGGGAAAAAAATCAGTGAAATAAACAAAGTTTTAAGTGCTAATCTGCAATGTGAATCGAAGTTCATTAAAAAAAAATCATATAGATAAATACAAACATTGGTTCTGCGTTATTTGTATTGCAAAGGGTAAATTTTATTTAAATAGATTTTCATCACCCAGGACATATTCATTCTGATTTCAGCAAGAAATATATTTGTGTGTGTATATATTTTTTTTAAAACAAGCTGTGCAAAACAGACATGTCTTGTTCTTATTGCTACCATCAGGGAGGAGACAGAGAAGCCTGAGGACACACACTCAACTTCTTCCCCTCTGTCATCAGATTTCTGAATGGGCACTGAACCCATGAAACCTCCTCATCACTTTTGCTCTCTTCTGAACTACTTGGTTAATTTATACAGATACATAATGTATATTTCTTACTGTAATCAAAATCACGTTCAATATCATTGGCATATGTTGTGAAATATGTTGGTTTGCAGTAGCAGTACAATGCAATACATAATAAAAATACTACAAATTACAATAAGAAATAAGTATATATTAAAATTAGTAGTACAAAAAGAATTCAAAAATAAAGAGAAAAAGTACTGAGGTAGTGTACATGGACTCATTATCCATTCGGAAATCAGATGGCACAGGGGAAAAAGCTGTTCCTGAAACACTGAGTGTTGCCTTCAGGTTCCTGTATCTCCCCCCTTATGGTAGTAATGAGAAGGGGGTATGTCCTGAGTGATGGGGTATTGCCCACTTTTTAGTTTATAGTTTAAATTTATAGTTTTTTTTATAATGTATTGCACTGTATTGCTGCCTCTCAACAACAAATTTCACGACATTCTGATTCAGATTTTATTTCAAAGCCTGCATCTTGCTTATCCTAGCACCTTGAAGGTGGGGCAACAGAGAAGGGGAGGAGGTAAGAAGAGATAATATGTCTGTAAAATGTCATGGCAAGTGGGTCAGGCACTTGAGGCGAATCAACTGTACAATGCTCCCAAATTCTACAAAATGCTCCTTCATCTTCCAGCCTGAAACCAAAAAAGCACAAGAAAGAGAGACCACTGCTCAAAGCAAAAATCTTCTTCCAGAACAATCCATTATTTCTGACAAGTTAAATGTTCCATGGTAGACCATATGGCATTACTGAGTATCTGACAATGGAATCGAGAAGCTCAGTAAATGCATCACAATTAACTTAAAAGTCTTCCTTACAAGATTATCTCTCTTTTATTCATATATAATTTAAAAAGAAATACTGAAATGAAGAAGCAAATATTAAGCACTTCACATTGAACATTACTGAAGAGGGTCACAGGTTTTGTCAAAATTTCTGATTCTGAGTAGCCTGGGAAGTGCCTGAAGCAACACAATTCTAATTGCATCCAAAAGCCCAATGTGCAGCCTGAACTGAACAACAGCAGGACACCGAGTGCTTCCAATATAAATATATTAATGCGGACCAATTCTGACCTACAGTATAACACGATTTCAGCAAAAAGTGTACGTCTGGATTGGCAGCATAACACTTTCAGAGAGAGGGAAAATATTTATTGCAATGGGCCACATGTAATTAGATTTGGTGTAAAACTGAACTACAATATTGTGGTAAAGAGAACTTCAATGTAACCTTAATATTCAACATGATTAACACTAGATTATTACTATGAATTCTACTTAGCAATAATGTCAACAAAATCACTTTAGAGGGGAACAGGGACAACAATTATTAGAGAAAGATTATATATTATACACATTACACTAGAACTATTATTGTGTCAAACAGACTTAACTGTGCCAGAGTAAAGGTGCTTTGGGTTTAACTCAATAACCACAATTATGCTATCAAATTATCATACATTTATCAATATTATGAATATCTACGTTCAACAAACCACCTTATTTGGACTTGTTATAAACCATGGAATAGCATCCAAATCTACTGTAATTAATGACTTGATATAACCTTGTCTTGATTTACAAAGCAATAGTATTTAAGGAAAACATTTAAATGACAGATTGGCTGCTAATTTTTTTTATTCAGTAAATTAATAATCAACTTAGATTATGTGTTGGTGAAGTATGCGCACCATCCATCAGAAAAAAAGTAACTAAAGCTGCAGGAACAGTACTGGATATGCAGTTAGTGTGATGCTATTACAGCTCAGGGCATTGGAGTTTGTTGGTCAACTGCAGCATCCTTTGTCAGAACGTTCGGACGTTCCTCCCACGTGCACATGCGTTTCCTCTGGGTGCTCCAGCTTCCTCCGGAGGAGTTCAGGAAGAACACAAAAAGTCAGGCAGCAGCTACAGAAAGGAAGAAAGAGTCAACGTTACGGGCTGAAATCCCTCATCAGGACCTGAGGAAAGGTCTTGGCTTCAAACATACACTGTTTATTCCTTTCCACAGACTTCTGCCTGACTGCTGAGTTCTTCCAGCATTTTGTATGCGTCGATCTGGATTTCCGGCATCTGCAGAATCCCTTGTGTTTAAGATCAGTACTGGTTTGGCTGTACTTACAGTCACAGAAATAGAAATAGAAAATAGAGGGTGCAGAGCAGATGTATCAGGATGCTGTCCGGATTAGGGGAGTGTGCCTTAAGTGAGGGAGGTTGAGCGATCTAGGGCTTCTCTTTGGACCGATGGAAGATGGGTGACTTGACAGTGCTGTATAAGCTGATAAGGTGCATTAGAGGCATTTAACTGACTCTTAGACAGGCACAAGGATAAAGAAACATGGAGCAGAAGGTTCAGGTTCATCCTGCAATAGGTTAAAAGGTTGGCATAAAATTGTGGGCAGAGGGGCCTGTATTGTTACATGATCTATGAGGCAAATAAGAATCACATTACACTATTGCAGAAACAGTCTTCATTAACATGTAATGAAAATGGCATTTTTAAAGCAGCTTTAGTTTCTTTTTTTCTCTATGATAGATGGTGCGCATACTTTACCAACACAGAATCTCTGAGTCAATTATTAATTTACAGGACAAAAAATATTAGCAGCCAATCTGTCATTGAAATGTTTCCTTTAAATACTATTGCTTTGTAAATCAAGACAAGGTTATATCGAGTCATTAATTACAGTAGATTTGGATGCTATTCCATGGTCTATAACAAGTTCAAGTGAGGTGAACGTAGATATTCATAACATTGATAAATGTATGATAATCTGATAGCATAATTGTGGTTGTTGAGTTAAACCCAGAGCACCTTAACTCTAGCACAGTTAGATCTGTTTGACACAATAATAGTTCTACTGTAATGTGTATAATGTATAATCTTTCTCTAATAATTGTTGTCCCTGTTCCCTCCAACATGATTTCATTGACATTAACACTAAATAGAATTCATATTAATAGTGTTAATCATGTTCAAACTTCTGCTTTTCATTTTAAAGTAGACATTTACTACCACAGTGAACTTGGTTAATCGGGACATATCTGGACCAGTACATTTTGACCCAATTAAGTGGCAGCCAATTAGTCAAAATTTCATGGAAATAATTAAAGATGTATACAAAAGACTAACTATCGTTAGTTAACTAATAGTAACTGAGCTATAAATTATGTATTTAAATGAAATACAAAACAATCTACAACATTGTTAATATTATAAAACTGTGCATTAGATCCCAATAGTTAGCAATGGGGGAGTTTATCTCGTATACGCTGGTGCTTTCTTTTGATTCATTGTAAATGAACAAAATCAGTGCAGATCTCTTGTGCAGATAATAGACTGCCCTCATAAAATACTTTTGATAATTGCATCCTCCAAATCTTCATTTTCATTGTAACATTCAAGATGATTGTCGATACCTTCAAATTCTCCCTAGTTCCTAACTTGTTGAAGTACGAAAACGTTTCATTTTCACTGCCAGCCGTTTCTGGCATCTCCAAGCCTTGAAGCTTGAAACCACAGTGAGCAAAATGATTCTGAATGGTTTCCCTGGTTATTCCTCACCAACAATCAGTGACGAAAATCTTTGCATTTTGAACACAAGCTCACACAACAGATTAAGCTCATTCTGCCCCGATTAACCAATGGCCTAATTAACTGGAATCCACTGTACTTTTTAAGGTGCAAAGAAAAAAACATTAAAAAGTTATTTCTTTGAATTGCTTTTGCCTTTCAACTTTTACATAATTTTAAGCTTACTGTTACCAACAACTTCTAATTACTACTGATGTTACTGTGCTCAATAAATTTGAATTAACTTTTTAAAATATATTTATTAACCTGCAAACATTTGACTAAAGAACAGATTGACAGACTGAGGTTCAGGACTTCTTGACCTGGAAAAACCAGAAGACATGCACCAATTAAAGTTCAGTAATACTAAAAAACTGTAAAAAGTTCAAATTAAAAATACTGACCACATAGCTTGTTAAAACATAAAGCAATAGTTTTTTTTTAAACTGCTTTTAAATTTTAACACCACATGCGCAGTAGCATAAAAGGAGGTGAACACAGCTGCAGCTCCCATATTTATGACAGGGAACCAATAGCTCAATTATACTGTTTCTTTTCCAACTGGCAAATTTAAAATCCATAAAATTCAAAAATCTGAGTTATTTACTAAAGTTTATCACAATTTGTCCTTTTTAGAACAATAAGTAGGGGGCACTTCAACTTAACTATTGGTTTTTAAACACACAATGAAAACATTACCCTTTTCTTAGAACTATAGAAAACTACAGCTCAGAATCAGCCCCTTCAGGCCATCTAGTCCATGCTGAATCATTACTTCACTGAGTTCCATTGACTTTCATCTGGACCACAGCCCTTCTTACCCCTCCCATCCATGCATTTGTCCAGATTTCTCTTAAATGTTGAAATCAAACCCACATCCACCACTTCCACTGGCAACTCAATCTACACTCTCACCACCATCTGGGTGAAGAAATTCTCCCTCATGTTCCCTTAAACATTTCACCTTTGGCCCTTAACCTATGACTTCTCATTCCAGTCCCACCCAATCTCCGTGGAAAAAGTCCGACTGCATTTAAGACCAGAAGATACAGGATCAGAATTAGGCCACTGTCCTATCGAGTCTGCCCTGCCACTTCATCGTGGCTAATCCATTTTCCATCTCAGCCTCAATCTTCTGCCTTCTCCCTGTATCCTTTCATGACCTGACCCATCAAAAATCTATCAATCTCAGCCTTATTTATACCCAATGCCTTAGCCTCCACAGACAATGTGATCAATGCATTCCACAGATTCACTACTCTCTGGCTAAAGAAATTCCTCCTCAGTTACTCTATCTATACCCATCCTAGTTTTAGCAATCAAATCTTCCTTCATTCCTCTACACTCCTTTTTCACTTTTATTTTCAAAGGAAATCAGATTTCTACTTGAAGCATTTGAAGGATAAACTCTGCCTTTTCAGTATTTGCAGCTATCACCTCTCAGTTGTATAAACATTAACTAGTTCCTAAAATGACTTACTGTTCATCAGGAAAGAGGAATACTCAAAATCAAAGTTATGCAACAGTTGTTAATAGCAAAAACTGGGTAATTTTATTATCAACAGAAAATGCACAATTCAAGAATTTATTGCCAGTTTCTAAGTGCAAATCTGAATGCATTAGCTAGAACTTTTAATTAAAATTTAAGTTGCACACTGTAATTATAATATAATTGATATAGAATCTCTATTTAAGATGTTATGATAGCACCATGGTAACTTAACAATGTTGTTATAACACCACGCATTCAATATTTTACTTACTTGGTGCAGTGAGTTGCATTGTCAGTAGGGATTTTAAGTGAATCATATTCAATAAACAAGAGTGAAGATGCCACTGTGCCAAATATGTTTTAAGTGCTGCTCACTGGGTATTCACACTGCACACAAGTGCCATCCCACCTAGCTAACTTGAATTGGTAATGTAACACAGTCAATTAAAGTACCACTAAAAAGAACTCTTTAATATCTTGCACAGAATTTCTTTTTAAGGATTACCTTGATTTGACTTAAGTTTCTGCCAATCGCTATGTTGAAGCCCGCGGCAGCACAGCATACTCTGCGGAAACTCTACTCTCCATTGGAAAGTCAAAACACTTCTGTTTGTATATTTCTGATTAACTGTTTCTATTTTGATTACATCATGTCTGATGTACAAACGGTAGTACTAAATAGGCCTGAAATATTAAGTTTATTGTGGACTTTTGAGAAACTTTTTGCTGATTGCTCAGCTCGGTATTCACCAATTTTATTTTTATTGTTTTGCTTTATTTTCATGACAACTTTTTTTTACAAGAAACTGGTTCTTGTTCTATTTCACTACATTGGTTATGGCAAGATCGATCACAACAAGAGACGTTGTTCCTGGGACAATGCCTCTCTGCGTATGTTGCTAGGATGTAAAATTAGGCAGTAGCTGATGCCATTCCCCCATCTTGTTCCTGTAGCACAGCGGTTAGCGTAACGCTATTACGGCACCGGCTCTGAGACTGAGTTTCAATTCCCGTCAGTGTCTGTAAGGAGTTTGTACGACGCATTTCACTGTCTGTTTCAATGTACAATAAAGCAACTCTTTCTTTCTAAAGCTATTTATTTTCTATTCAAATACCAATACCTCCTTACCACTATCATTAAGGACCCCTACCACCCAGAACATACTCTCCTCATATTACTACAATCAGGGAGGATGTACAGGAGCATGAAGACTTATATTCAATATTTTATTTATTTATGTATTGATATACAGTATGGAATAGGCCTTTCAAGCCATACAGCCCAGCAATCCTCCAATTTTAATGCTAACCTAACAACGGGACAATTTAAAATGATGTACCAACCAGTATGTCTTTGGATTGTGGGAGGAAACTGGGGCACATGGAGGAAACCCACACATCATGGAAGAACAGAAGTTCTTTGTTCTCTGTCATACCGTCACTGTACTGTGATACGTGTGACAATCATAAACCAATATCAGTAACAGTACCAACTGTCTCATTACTAGACTGAAGTATCTGCTGGAATTACACGATTGTGTGAACCTGTAAGTAGAGCAACGGGACAATTTAACAACGGGACAATTTAAAATGATGTACCAACCAGTATGTCTTTGGATTGTGGGAGGAAACTGGGGCACATGGAGGAAACCCACACATCATGGAAGAACAGGCGTTCGGTGTTCTCTGTCATACCGTCACTGTACTGTGATACGTGTGACAATCATAAACCAATATCAGTAACAGTACCAACTGTCTCATTACTAGACTGAAGTATCTGCTGGAATTATACGATTGTGTGAACCTGTAAGTAGAGGTCACCAGGAGACGCTCATGGAGTGAGCACTATTTTAGATTCGCTCCATAACCTTTACTTTTTTAACCTATGATCACCCTTATTTAACTTATTTTTACCTACACCAGAAGATTCTTGTTATTTTCTTGGACTTATCTTTAAGAGTGTACTGTGAATTTTGAAAAAATGAGTACAGAAATGGCTTTAAGATCTAAAGGGCGAGACCCTGGGAAAGATTCTAACTGCAATGGAAAGGAAAAAAGGACTGATCCTAAATGTACTGAATTGACTTATGATACGTTACTGGAGCTCGTAAATGAAAAATTTGAAGAACAACAACAAACTTTCAAAGAAGATTTAAAGGCTTTCCAGGATTCTCTGGATAAGATTGGTCATGAAGTTAAACAGCATCAAACTTTAATCGCAACTCTGCAAGAGGACACTCGGAAGCGAGACTTGAAAATCGAGAATCTGGAGCAGAAATTATCTTTGGCGATTGAACAGTTGGAAAGCCAAGAGTGTCGATTTTGAAAATCGATCTAGAAGACAGAACTTATGCATACTTGGTCTCCCGGAAGGTATCGAACAAGGAGACCCCTCGAAGTATTTCACTCAACTTTTAAAGGATGCGTTCCCTTCTGTATTCCCAGACAGTCCTCTGTTACTTGATCGTGCTCACAGAATTATGTGCCGATCACCAAGTTCTTCATCTAAACCACCTGTTGTAATTGTTCAATTTCATTATGTGTATGTTAAAGAGCACCTTATTCGTTTGGTTCGTCGTTTAGGATGGTTAAATTGCGAGAATTCCAATTTTAGCTTGTGGAGGATTTCAGCCCAGAAGTGCTGAAGGCACGGCTCGCTTTTAAACCTTTGATTTCTGAATGTTACGAGAAAAACCTAAAATCAGCGCTTTTATACCCTGCGAAACTTAGAATCTCGCCTTCAAATGCACCACTTCGTGTTTTTCTCTCCACATCTGACGCTCGAAGCTTTCTGGATGAGAATTATCCTACTGCTTCAGTTTTTTGTCTCTAATAAATGTTTGGTTTTGATCATTACAAGATCATTTTTGTTTCCAAAACCAGATTTTGTTTCTGGTTATCGGTGTAGGTTTATTTTACATTTTATATTCCTATTAAAGCTTTTCTTTATCAATATACTAATCTTTTTAATTTACTTACTTTAACCATTGTATTTTATTTTTTGGTTATTATTATTAATTCTCTGAAGGTGAATTTTTTTAACGTTTTGATATATATCTTTTTTCATTTCTTATGTAACTAAGATGGTGGTTTCTTTTTTAAAATACTTCTTGCTTTTTTTTGATTTCACCATTTTGTTTTGTCTTCTTCTTCCTATAATGCCTTTCTTAACACATCCTAACTTTTATTTGTTCGGGTTTTAACCCGATTTATATGTTACCAGTGTTCATATTCTTTTTGTTTTCTTTTTACTAGCAATTATATTAAGAAGTCTGTTTTAGTATAGTGTTAGAATTACTTTTTAGGAATTTGGGTGGATTTTTTTTCTCCTTTATATATTTGGATTCGCCTTCTGGAGACATGGGGGTAGATTTAGAGTCACGCTTTTTTTTGCTGGCCTCCTTTAGGCTCAGGAGGGTCTCTTTTTCGTGGGTGGTGGGTGGGGGGTTTCTTTCTAATTCTATTGGTCTTTTTATTAGTTTTTCTAGCTTTTTCATTTGGGCTAATTTCAAACTACTAAAATGTCCAATGTGTCGTCATTTCCGGTTCCTCCACTTATTTTCGTCCCTCTTCCGGGTGCATGAGTTCATACTTTGGTTAACTCTTTATATACCAAAGGGTTGATTTTAGAAATATGGCTCAGACCATTAATTTTGTCTCTTGGAATACTAATGGCTTAAACCAGCTGATTAAACAGAAAAAGATTTTTAAAGTATTCCAAAGACTGAAAGCGCATATTATTTTTGCACAAGAAACTCATGTGAGGAAAGAGGACAATCAACGTTTTTTTAGGTTTTGGAAGGATCAACATTACTATTCGAATTCGAATGCCAAAGTAAAATGAGTTTCAATTTTTATTGACTCCTCTATTACATTTGTTCAACACGATATTGTTTCGGATCTGAATGGTAGATTTTTGTTAATAACTGGGTTACTTTTTAATAAGAAGGTTGCTATGGTTAATGTTTATGCTCCAAATGTTGATTATCCTGATTTCTTTAAGTCTTTATTTACTTCTCTACCTAATCTAAATGAATATATGTTAATAATGGGTGGTGACTTCAATTGTTGCTTAAATCCTTTGCTGGATAGATCTATATCCATTCAGACTTTACCAAATAAGACAGGCACTTATATCAATTCTTTTTTGACTGATACTGGAATTTTCGATATTTGGAGATTTCTACATCCTAAGGACAAAGAGTTTTCATTTTTCTCACATGTTTATCATTCTTACTCGAGAATTGACCACTTTTTCATTGACTCTCATTTTATTCCATCTGTAATTGCTTGTAATTATGACGTTATATCCATCTCTGATCATGCTCCAATGAAACTTTCTATTAAATTGATGGACACAGCTCCTAGTACTAAGCAATGGCGATTTGATTCTACCTTACTACAAGATCTAGATTTCATTAAATTTATAAAGGAACAGATTGATTTCTTCTTTTCAACTAATTCCACGGATGAAATCTCCTGCGGAACACTTTGGGACACTTTTAAAGCATATATACGTGGACAGATTATCTCCTATTCTGTTGGTTTGAGAAAACGTATTAAGAAGAAAACTCTTTAATTGGTTGTTAAGATTAAAGAAATTGACAAGAAATATTCGATTGCTCCTAGTAAGGAGCTTTACAAACAAAGGGTTGAGCTTCAAATGGAACACAGTTTGTTACTTGTTACTTGTTACTTGTTACTTTACATCTTCGATTGAAAATCAATTAATGAAAACCAGAAGTGATTTTTATATACATAGTGATAAATCAGGTAAACTGTTAGCTAACCAATTGAAGAATGCTTCGGTTAAACGTCAAATTATTAAGATTCACCAACAGAATGGTGAACTGACAGTTAATCATGATGAGATAAATAAATCTTTTCAAGATTTTTATACCTCCCTATATCATTCCGAATTTCCTCATGATCATGATACCATGCATGATTTTTTAGGGAAATTGAATTTTCGAAAATTATCATCTGAAGAACTTTTAATATTAGGAACTCCTATTACAGATGCAGAAATTAAAGGTGTTATTTCCTCTATGAATTCCAGGAAAGCACCAGGCCCAGATGGGTATACAGTGGAATTTTTAAAGTTTTTTTCCTCTACTCTTTCTCCTTGGTTATGCAGGGTTTTTGAAGAAGCAATTAGACTAGGTAAATAACCACAATCTTTTTATAGAGCTTCCATTTCTTTAATATTGAAAAAAAGATAAAGACCCTACTGACTGTGCATCCTATAGACCAATATCTCTATTGAATGTAGATTCCAAGATCTTTTCCAAGTTATTGGTGACCAAGCTGGACAAGGTATTACCTCAAATTATCTTGAAGGATCAAACTGGTTTTATTAAAAATAGTTATTCTTTTTTCAATATTAGGAGATTATTGAATACTGTTTATACTCCTTCACGCAGCACCTCAGAATGTGTCATTTCATTAGATGCGGAGAAAGCATTTGATAGAGTTGAATGGCCATATTTACTTACTGTGCTTGAGAAGTTTAATTTTAGTCCGAAATTTATATCCTGGATTAAATTGATATATCATACTCCAGTAGCCTTGGTTTTTACTAATAATCAAAGATCTCTCTTTTTTCATTTATTTCGGGGTACCAGGCAAGGCTCTCCTCTTAGTCCATTATTATTTGATATTGCTCTGGAACCTTTGGCAATTGCTATTAGAGAATCACCTGACATTTTTGGCATTACTCGAGGGATAGATATACATAAGTTATCATTATACGCAGATGATCTGTTATTATACATTTCTGATCCTGAGAAATCCACCCCTGCAGTTATATCATTGTTGGCTCAGTTTAGTAATTTTTCCGGGTATAAATTGAATCTTAATAAGAGTGAATTGTTCCCCTTGAATAGACAGGTTCCAATTTATGGAAATTTACCTTTTAAATTAGTTAATGACTTTTTTATATACTTAGGGATTAAAATTACAAAAAATCATAAGGAGATATTCAAGGTTAATTTTTTACCCTTAATTGATCAGATTAAATGTTCGTTTTCTAAATGGTCACCATTGTCTTTATCTCTGATAGGTCGGATTAATACTATTAAGATGATTATTTTACCCAAGTTCTTATATATATTTCAAGTGGTACCAATTTTTATTCCAAAATCCTTTTTTGACAATGTTGATTCAAAAATTTCCTCATGTATATGGCAGAATAAAAATCCTAGATTGGGTAAAAGATATTTACAGAAGGCAAGGAAGGAAGGTGGATTGGCATTGACTAATTTTAGATTTTATTATTGGGCAGTTAATATTCGATATTTGAATTGTTGGTTAAGGGATCTGGATTTATCTCCTAGCTCTCATTGGGTAAATCTGGAAAATAAATCTGTACAAGGGTTTTCTTTGGGTTCTATTTTAGGGACTTTTCTTCCCTTTGCTCTTTCTAAATTGCATAAACGAATCGACAATCCGATAGTTAAGTACACTTTATGTATATGGTTTCAATTTCGGGAATTTTTTGGGTTGAATCAGTTTGTTTTAACAATTCCTATTGTATCCAATTTCTTTTTTCATCCCTCTATTATGGACCAAGCTTATTCAGCTTGGAAGATTAAAGGTATACTATGACTTTCTGATTTATTTTTGGATAATTGTTTTATGTCTTTTGAACAATTATCTAATAAATATAATTTGCCTAGATCTCATTTTTTTAGATATTTACAGATTAGGAATTTTTTAAACACCGTACTTCCTACCTTTCCAAATCTTGTTTCTTCGGGTATTTTGGAGAAATTGTTAGAACTAAATCCTTTTCAGAAAGGTGTAATATCAAATGTTTACAATATAATTATGAAAATATGTTCAGAGGCCTTTTATAAGATTAAAACTGATTGGGAAAGAGAACTTAACCTTACTATCCCTATTGAGAATTGGGATAAAATTCTTCAATTAGTTAATTTATCCTCTATATGTGCTAAACATTCATTGATACAGTTTAAAGTTGTGCACAGGGCTCATATATCCAAGGATAAAGTGGCTCGTTTTTATTCCCATATAAATCATATATGTAACAGATGTCATTCTGAGATAGCTTCTTTAACTCATATGTTTTGGTCATGTCCGCTTTTGAAAAAATATTGGAAAGACATTTTCGATATTATTTCCACGGTATTGAACATTGATTTACAACCTCATCCTATTACTGTAATCTTTGGTTTACCAATGATAGAGTCAATTCATTTATCTTCTTCTGCTTGTCGGATGATTGCATTCCTTACACTAATGGCTAGAAGATCTATTTTGCTGAATTGGAAAGAAATTAATCTCCCTACCATATTTCATTGGTTTTCTCAAACTATGTTATGTCTAAATTTGGAAAAAATTAGAAGTGTCATATATGACCCTTCTATTAAATTTGAAAAGACTTGGAGGCCATTTATTCAATACTTTCACATGATGTAATTCGACCCTGTTCCAATCCTATTTGTTTTTCCGGCTTTGATTATATGTATGCTGAGAGGATCGGAGTTGGGGACACTGATGATTCTTTGTCTTTTTATAGATACTATAAACAGCCCTTTTTTTTCTTCCCTTTTTTCCTTTTTTTCTCTTTATTAGTTAGTGCTTAATTAATTAGATTAGTTTTTCTTAGGGCAATAATTTTTTTCTCTTTTTCTCTTTTCTTTTTTTTCTCAACATGATATACCTAGTTTTTTTTGTTGTTTCGTTTATATGATAGTTGTATCATTCATGATTTGGGAAGACTTAACTATATTGTACTTATTGCTTGTGTATCCTTTTATGTTCATTTTAATTTTGTAATTTTGTAATCCCTATAACTCTGTATTAATCTTATCATGTTGATATTAATAAAAAGACTGAAAAAGAAAAGAACCTGTAAGTATGCTATGCCACATGGTACGCTAGTACACCACAGCCCCTTGCACCAAAGAGATACTTGCAACATCAGTGAATCAACGGTTTACACATTAAAGGTTGTAAGCCTTCAAGACAAAAGGATTCATATTCAACACCACAACTGACTGCTGAATCTTTGGTTTCCTTTCTTCAGTCTCCTTTCTTGTAAAACCAACAAAAGAAACCCACATAGAACCAACATTCTTGGAAAGTATGCTGATACAGTAAATTATTCTCAACTACAGACCACAATTCCAGCTGAAGATATTAATTGGATCAATACATACTCAGTGGCCGTACAAACAGGCAGCGGTGGAACTGAACCGTAATCGTTGATCACTGGTTGGCGCTGTAAAGTGATTGTGCTAACCATAAAACTAACAAGCAAAGTGAAACCAAAGGGTATTCTGATTGGAGAAACACTGCAGATTAACAGGGGGGTATTACTGCAGAAAAGAAAACTACCGTTGTCGCTAAAAACTCGAAAGAGGGACAAGCAATAGAAACTGAAAATAAAATGAAAACTTTAGTCATGGAGTCACAGAACGCTACAGCACAGAAACAGGCCCTTCAGCCCATCTAGCCCACACTGAACTATTACTCAGTCTAGTTGAGTTACATGACGGTAGCATAGCAGTTAGCATAACACTATTACAGCTCAGAATTTGATCTAGTAAGATGGGAAAAATTTCCAGTAAGTTGGCGGTGCATATCAACGCAGTGGTCACTCGGGAACAACCAAAGGCATTTTATTCTTTATAAAATTTGGTTTTCACGATCCAAAGCCAACGCTGCTCCAACAATTTCAGGTACTGCAAGGTTGTTCCATCATTGATTGGAGTAGCTGGACTGTTGTCAGCGGCAGATCAGGCCGAGATGTCAAAGGGGCTGGCGGAAGTATCGAAGGGGCCAACTGAGGCCAGGATGGTGAAGTTGGAGCCAGCCAAGGTGTTGCAGAGATCAGCTGGGCTATCAGAGGAGACGGTTTGGATATCGGAGGAGTCTGGCGGGGTATCAGAGGAGCCTATCGGGATGTTACAGAAGGCTGTTGGAGGAACCTGCTGGTGGGTTGGAGGAGTCGGCCAGGTTGCCGGAGGAGCTGACTTAGCTGCAGACCTTGTTGTTGCCCATTAATCAGAAACATCAGAGTTCGTGCAGTTTAACTTGGGGAGATCGTCTTGGACATTTCACTTGCTTTCGCAGGCCTCTGTAAGGTGCCACAGGCCTGTTACCCTTACCTGGTGGAGGGACAGGCGACATGGGAGCTCTGTAGCCTCTGCTGTAGCGAGGACTAGGCTTCAAGCCTCAGGCTTGCCTGCCGCAGCTAACCAGGTGAGACGCTCAGCTGGGGCCTGGCCTCTCCCATCAGTGTAGCCTTCCCGTGTTTGAGTGAGGGAATGATAGGCTGGACTGCTTGCGCCTGCACACTCCTGGGGGATTATATCATCGATTGCTGATCATTTGTCGCCATGCTCTGACTGTATGTGTTCTTATTTTCCAATTGATTATGCTTCTTTGCTCACTATTTTAATTATGTTACTCACTATTTTTGAATGTTTCCTTGCTATTTTGAATGTTTTTGCACGTTGGCCCCAAAGGAACCCTGTCTTATTTAGCTCTATCCATGTATGTCTTGAATGATAACTAAACTTGATTTGATTTAATTTATATAGATAGTTAGATATATAGATAGATAGATAAATAAATAATTTTCAAGAGACTTCTAGTTTCTAAACAAGAAAACTAAATCCATAGAGGGGAGTGGGAGAGCAGGAGGAAGGAGTGATATAATTGCCCTGGCACTCTTTACTCTGTCCTTTTGTAAAGCAGCTACATGCTGAGCATGGCAAGGTAGTACTGCAGACAGCATAACACTTTACACCGTCAGCTGTAAGATTGGGGATCAATTCCCACCGCTAACTCTATGTCCTCCCCATGACCGTTGGGTTTCCAGTTTCCGAAGATAAATGGGATAGGGTTAGTGAGTTGTGGACATGTTACTTTGGTGCCGGAAGCATGGCGGCATTTCTGGGCGAGCCACAGCACAATCCCTGGGCCTGTGTTGGTCACTGACACAAATGACACATTTCACTGTATTTAATCTTCTAATGCTTCGCTCGTTAAAAACATTTGCCAATTTGTGTTGAAGGGCTGAAGCACAGTCTTAGAATAAGTCTGCACAGTCTCAGGTTGGAAATGCCTTAAATGTTCTCTTAAAAGAGAACCATCCCTGCATCTTGTTCCAATTGGATGGTGGCCTGTTTGTGCTGTCAGGATGATAAGTTATGGAAAGGAATGATGCGCCAAACTGCAGGAATCTAAAGAATCCCAGACTGACAAAATGTAGGTCGAATAAGCAGAGAATGCAATATCTGAGAGGTGAAAAAGATGGTAAATCAATTATAGTGGCAGAGTAAATGAACAATGAGAAACAAGTCTTCTACGATGACTTCAAAAGGAATACGACCATACACATACAGTACGATACTGTCTTAGGCACCCTAAATTTTTTATATGGTTTCATATAGTATAGCCTCCACAGAGCCCTGATCTCAACATCATCGAGGTTGTCTGGGATTACCTGAGGCAGTCAAAGTCTGCAGAGGAACTGTGGCAAGTTCTTCAAGATGCTTGGAACAATCAACAAGCCGACTTCCTTCTAAAACTGCATAATGGTGCACATAAGAGAACTGAGTCAGTTTTAAAGGCAAACTAAGGGCGGTCACACCAAATTTGATTTGATTTAGCTTTTTACTGTATACTACTCTTTAGTAGTAGTAAGGAGTAACCGAAAGAAAAGATAGTAAAAGATTTGAAAGTGGGAGGGGGAGGGGGAGATCCGAAATGATAGGAGAAGACTGGAGGGGGAGGCTCTGTCCGCCAGAGAAAGCAGGATCTCCCAGTGGCCACATATTTTAATTTCACGTTCCATTCCCATTCTGATATGTCTATCCATGGCTTCCTCTACTGTCAAGATGAAGCCACACTTAGGTTAGAGGAACAACAGCTGATATTCCGTTTGGGTAGCCTCCAACCTGATGGCATGAACATTGAATTCTCTAACTTCCGTTAATGCTCCTCCTCCCCTTCTTACCCCATCCCTTGTTTATTTATTTATTATTCCCCCCCCCCCTCTCCCCTCTCACAATTACTCTTTACCTGTTCTCCATCTCCCTCTGGTGCTCCTCTCTCCCTTTCTTTCTCCCTAGGCCTCCCGTCCCATGATCCCTCCCTTTCTCCAGCTCTGTATCCCTTTTGCCAATCAACTTTCCAGCTCTTAGCTTCATCCCACCCCCTCCGGTCTTCTCCTATCATTTCGGATCTCCCCCTCCCCCTCCCACTTTCAAATCTCTCACTATACCTTCTTTCAGTTAGTCCTGGCGAAGGGTCTTGGCCCAAAACATCTTCTCCCTATAGATGCTGCCTGGCCTACTGTGTTCCACCAGCATTTTGTGTGTGTTGCTACTCTTTATAGAATTGTTTTTGATATTTAGGAACTTTTCATCAAGTATCTTCACTTTACAGGTCTTGCACATTACTGCAAGAGCAGAATTTGGGCACTAGGCCCATCAAGTCTTCTCCACCATTCCATCATGGTTGATTTATTACCCCTTCAGCCCCATTCTCTCACACTCCCCGTAAACTTCTTGATTCATCAAGAAAGTTATCAACCTCTGACTTGGCCTTCACAGCAGTTTGTGGCAATGAATTGCACAGATTCACCACCCTCTGGCTAAAGAAATTCCTCCTCATCTCTGTTCTAAATGTCCATCCCTCCATTTTGTGGCAGCACCTTCTGGTCCTGGACTCCCCCGCTATAGAAAACATCCTCCAAGTCTACTCTATGTTTTTTAAATATTCAATAAGTTTCAAGGAGATCCCCCCCCCCCACCAACTCTTCAAAACTCCAGCAAGTACAGGCCCTTATCAAATACTCCTTATACGTTAACCCTTTCATACCTCGGATCATTCTTGTGAAACTTGCTAAATATGATTTCCCTGTTCACTTCTTGAATTTTTTTTTATTTAGATGGGGTGTATGGGGAGTCCAGGGAGGGGTAGCACCTCAGGATAAGGGGTTTGCCACATCCTTTCTGGGGCAGCTCACTCACCTGTGGCTCCAAGTAGCTGGCTGCATGTGGCAGCAGCCGTACCCTGGTACACCACTTGGACAGGCAGGCTAAACCAGGTGAGGGTAGCCGGCGGCTTTACACTGCGGTGAGATTGGGAGCTGCCTGTCCCCAAATGCAAAGTCAACAGACAGATCCAACGGTAGGAAGGTTGGTTCTCAGCACTTTGGGGACAGCGAAGGGCATGACGAGACACAGAAGTTGTCATTATCACCCACTGTACCCAGGGAAGACCCCAGTTTGAGACGCTTGCCCGTACCACTGGGACCGGAGTTCCGAGGTCGAGAGAGCAGAACGGCCCCAGTGCAATGGCTTTTCCACTTTAAGAACTCTCCTGCTCAGGTCTCTGGTCATCGTCAGACATGATGGACAACCACAGAGGTACAGCATGGTAACAGGACCTTTCACTCAAACGCCATAAGAAGAGCTGAAATACCAGTAAATAATAGCCACAATATGTTGACTGATAGCTCATTCAAAAGCAAAGTTGTATCACAGTTTATTTACCACTGTTAAAAAAAAGGAAAAAGAGAAATTATGTTTATTTAGAGATATATAGTGCCTCTAAAGAGTATTCACCCCCTTGGAAGTTTTCATGTTTTATTGTTTTACAACACTGAATCACAGTGGTTTTAATTTGACTTTTTTTTACATGCTCAACAGAAAAAGGCTTTTGTGTCAAACTGAAAACAGATCTCTACAAAGTGACCAAAACTTATTACAAATATAAAACAAAATAATCGATTGCATAATTACTCATGCCCTTCCTGTCAGTATTTAGTAGATGCACTTTGGCAGCAATTACAGGCTTGAGTCTGTAAGAGTAGGTCTCTATTAGCTTTGCAATTCTTCCCCATTCTTCTTTACAAAATTGCTCAAGCTCTGTCAGATTGCACGGGGATTGGGAGTGAACAGCCTTTCCAAGTTCATTTTCAATGGGATTCAGGTCTGGATCCTGACTTGTCTACTTCAGGACATTAACTTCGTTGTTTTTAAGCCGTTCCTCTGTAGTTCTTGGTTTTTTGCTTAGGGTCATTGTCTTGCTGGAAAGCAAATCTCCTCCCAAGTCACAGTTCTTATGCAGACTGCATCAGGTTTTCCTCCAGGATTTGCCTGTATTTAGCTGCATTCATATCACCCTCTAACTTCACAAGCCTTCCAGGGCCTGCTGCAGTGAAGCATCTCCACAGTGTGATGCAGTCACCACCGTGCTTCATGGTAGGGATGGTGTGTTTTTGATGATGTGTGGTGTTTGGCTTGTGCCAAACATAGCATTTAGTCTGATGGCCATAAAGCTCAACTTTGGTTTTATCAGACCATAAAACCTTCTTCCACCTGATTTCTGAGTCTCCCACAGCCTTCTGGTGAACTCTAGCCGAGATTTCATGAGAGTTTTTTTCAACAGTGGCTTTCTCTTTGCCATTCTCCAAAAAAGCTGTGACTGGTGAAGCACCCGGGTAATAGTTGTATGTGCAGTCCCTCCCATCTCAATCCTGAAGCTTGTGACTCCTCCAGAGTTGTCATTGGTTTCTTGGTGGCCTCCCTCAGTAGTCCCCTTCTTGTACAGTCACTCAGTTTTTGAGGACGGCCTGCTCCAGGCAGACTTACAGCTGTGCCATGTTCTTTCCATACCTTGATGATTGACCTAACTGTACTCCAAGGGATATCAGCGACTTGGAAATTTTCTTGTATCCATCTCCTGACCCACGCTTTTCAATAACCTTTTTGCAGAGTTGCTTGGAGTGTTCTTTTGTCTTCATGGTGTAACTTTGCCAGTTGGACCTTCCAGATACAAATGTACTTTTACTACAATCAATTGAAACACCGTGACTGCACACAGGTGATCTCCATTTAACTAATTATGTGACTTCTAAAACCAATTGGTTGCACCAGTGATGGTTTGATGTGTCATTTTAAAGGGGGATGAATGCTTTAGCAATCAATTATTTTCTATTTTATATAACAGGCCCTTCCAACCCTACAAGCCCAATTACACCTAATGTAATCAATAAAACTACCAACCCTTATGTCTTTAGAATGTGGGAGGAAACTGGAGCATCTGGAGGAAACATGTGAGACGACATACAAACTGCTTAGAGCAAGCCACGGAATTAAACCTGGATTGCTGGTGCTGTAAAATGTTGCAACAATGCTGTGCTATCATCCCACCATACGATTTACAAAAGCAACCCAGAATTTTAAGAAGTGAATCAGATGCATGTTTCAGAAATATGGGGCAGCACAGTTAGCGCACACTTCACAACGCCAGCTGTTGGATCAGGCTTCAATTCCTCTGCCGCTTGTACAGAGTTTGCACATTCACCTCAGGAACATGTGGGCATCCTCTGTGTGATCTGGTTTCCTCCCATACTCCAAAGATGCACGGTTAGGATGAGTGAGTAGATGCAAAGTATGCTACTTTGGCAGTGGTGTCATGGTGATACTGCTGAGCAGGCCCGGCACAATCAGAAACAGAATCAGTTTTAATATCGCGAGTATATGTCATGAAATTTGTTGTACTGCTGCCGGAGAAACAATGCAACTAGAGAGAAAAACGTGAATTACAGTAAGCATATATATTAAATAGTTAAATTACATAAATAGTGCAAACATAAAAAAAAGAGAGGTTGTGTTCATGGGACCAACGTCCATTAAAAATTGGATGGCATAGGGGAAGAAGCATTGTACATAGAAATTTACAGCACATTACAGGCCCTTCAGCCCATGATCTTGTGCCAAACATGTAATCTCCGAGTATGTGCCTACATTCAGTGTGTGCCTTCAGACTCCTGTACCTCCTTCCTGTTGGTAACAATGAGAACAAGGCAATTTGTGGGTGATCCGTAATGATGGATGCAGCCTTAGAGTGCGTTGATAGCATTTCACTGTATACTGCAATATTTCAATGTAATGTGACAAACAAAGCTAATCTTTATCTTTAAAATATGAAGTGCCACATTATGAAAAAGAATAAATGGAGATGATTTTAACAAAACAATAAATGTAAGTGAAATTATCTATTTGTTCACAGATACAGAACACTAATGGTGTCAAAACAAGATCCTCTTTTAAAGTAAGTTTAATGTTCCAAGGAAGTCACTGATTCAATCTCAACAAGACAGCTTGAAGGATCTCGACCCAAAATGTTGACTATTTATTCCTCTCCATTGATGCTGCCTGACCTGCTAAGTTCCTCCAGCATTTTATGTGCATGCTCTGTATTCCCAGCATCTGCAGGATCTTTTGTGTTTAAGGCTGTTTTCAATTTTGGGCGCTATGTTCTCCAAAGATGTCAAAATCTTGTAAAGGGAGCAAAGGAAATTTGCTGGTATGTTTGTGGATACAAGGAACTTCAGTTATGTAGAGAAAGCGAAGAAAATGGGATTATTCACCTTGGAGCAGAGAAGATCAGAGTTGAGATTTAACACAGATGTTAAAAATTATGAAGGATCTCGACATGCTGAGGAAGGAAATGCTAATTCAAATTGCAGGATCTACATCAGAGATCAGAAATTGAGGAGAAAATTTATTTGTTTATTTAGAGACACAGCACAGTAATAGGCCCTCCTGGCCCACACTGCCCAATTACACCCATGTGAACAATGACCTACTAACCCTTCAGTCTTTAGAATATGGGCAGAAAACAGGGCACCTGGAGGAAACCCAGCCAGTCATGGAGAGAATGCACAAGCTCTTTACAGACAGTGGCAGGACTTGAACCCGGGTTGCCGGTGGCAATATAGTAGTATTATGCTAACCGTTTACCTACTGCGCCTTCCTATGTTACAGCAGAGCCAACAGTACCTTTCCAAATGAAACAGAATAGAATAGTTTTATTTCTTACGTCCATCTCACAACGTGAGGGAGGAAAAATCTTTCTGTTGCATCCCCATTGCAACGTACAAGAAATAAGGAAGGAAAGTGTGGGAGGATATTGCCTGAACACTGATCGTATATATAATTGTTTTGTGTACATGTATGTACAGTCGAATACAGTATACCGTCAGATATACAATCAGATCAGTGTGTATTGATAAATCTGATGGCCTGGTGAAAGAAGCTGTCCTGTAGCCTGTTGGTCCTAATCTGAATGCTGCGGCACCATTGCCTTATGGAAGCAGCTGAAACAGTTTGTGGTTGGGGTGCTTGATGATCCTCCAGGCCCTTTTTATGCACCTGCTGTTGTAAATGTCCAAAGTAAAGGAAAGTTCACATCCACAGATGCACTGGGCTGTTTGCACCACTCTCTGCAGAGTCCTGTGATAGTGCAGTTCCCATACCAGGTGGTGACACAGCCAGTAAGGATGCTCTCGATGGTGCCCTGTAGAAAGCCCTGAGGATTTGGAGACTCATGCCGAACTTCTTTGAACTCACATTAAACAAAAATCCAGAAGTACTGGCAAGTTGCTCTTCCACACACAGGCAAAGATACAGTGAGCTAAATGGTGTTTCTCCATACTATGTAATCTACAATCTGTGTGAACCACTCTACCCCAATGTCACACTTTTAAGTTACAGTAAACAGAAAGGTTCTGAAAAAGAGAGAAACATAAAATGCTGACGGAACTCAGCAGGCCAAGCAGCATCTATGGAGAGGAAGAAATCGTCAACATTTGGGGCTAAGGTCCTTCATCAGCGCTTTGTGGAGATCATTCAGTCCTGATAAAGGGTCTGAGCCCAAAATATTGACTGGTTATTCCTCTCCATAGATGTTGCCCGACCTGCTGAGACCCTCCAGCAATTTGTGGGTGTTACTAGAGATTTCTGGCATCTGCAAAATCTCTTGTGTTTATGATCTTCTGCACAAGGAATTCAGGAGGTTGTGACTGTCAGCCACCAGCCCGCGTGACCCAGGGCTGGCGAACCTTACTGGGGCACGTGTCCAAATTGGCGATAATCTTCTAAAAAAAATCTCTCTTGGCGCCGGAATCATGTTGACACTGGCAGGCTGGCCAGCACAATCGTCACTGCTCTGATTTGACAGAAACAATGTATTTCACTGCATGTTTTGATGTTTCGACAATGTACATGTCACAAATAAAGTTAATCTTTCAAGAGATCATTTTTTTATTGTTCATTTATTGAAATACAGCACGGAATAGGCCCTTCCGGCCCTCCGTGCCATGCCACACAGTCACCTCCAACTTAACCGTAGCCTAATCAAGGGACAACTTACAATGACCTACTAACTGGTACATCTCAAGAATATGGGAGAAAAACCCAAAGGAAAGCCAAGTATTCCCCGGGGAAGTTGTACAGACTCCTGACAGCCGATGTCAGAATTGAACTCCTAACTCCAATGCCCTGAGCTGCCATAGCTTCATGCACACAGTTGCACAATCATGGTGGCCCATTATCTCGTCTTAAGCCTACCATCTCACTTTGGATTTTCAGCTGTAAAACAGCACAAGTCTAAAAAGGTGAACTATGTCTATATGCTCAGAAATGTGTTCTTGGTTGGTGAATCTTGAATATTCAGGTGTTATTAGGACGCTTGAGACCAAAGCCCCATCTTGTGTTCAGGTATGCAGATGACTTTCATCCTTGTATTATTGGAGAAGGAGAGACATGGGCTCCCTGGTGGGGTAGGGGTTGGCACAAAGATTTTACATCTGGGGACCTAGGAGCTTGTTATTGAATTCTAACGTCATCTGTAAGGAGTCTGTACGTTCTCTCCAGAGACTGCATGGGCTTTCTCCAGATGCTCCAGTTTCCGCCCACAGTCAAAACACATATCAGTTAGTAGGTTCTTTGGTCATTGTAAATTGTCCTGTGATTAGGCTAGTGAATGGCAGGGCGGAGATATATCTCTACCAAAGGAGGTGTAAGGCACTCCTTCCCTCCACTCGCCTACAGGTCACTCTTGGGCAAGGTGTAGCACCTGCTTAGCTCCCCGATCATGGTCGCATGAAGCCACGGGAGCAGGTGGTGGATGGTGGTATGAGCAGCCGGTGCAGATCACAAGTCCTGGTTATGTGACCACGGACTCCAGGCAATCTCTAAAAGAGTATTGATAATGGCTTGGGGTCATCTGTCTTATAAAGAGACTGCTCAGAAGGCAATGGCAAACCACTTCTGCAGAAAAATTTGCCAAGAATGGTCCTTGTCCTGGAAAGACCATGATTGCCCACGTCATCCGACAGAGCATGAGATGAGGTGAGGGTTAAAATCGGAAGCTGCTGAGCAGTGTGGCTCGCAGGATGGAAAGGCCTTGTCCACACAGTAGCTCAATAAATAAATAAATAAACAGACAGACTGCTAGTTTAATCCTGCTTGCTCAATCAGATTGTTACTGAAAGCGATGATTTCATTGACTGGCATTGCACAAGATAAATTCATATTAAATAACTGATACTGATCTGCACTATAAATGACAAGTTGACAAATAATGTGTTGGGCAAAGTTTGTTTAACAGAAGTCTCAATTAGCTGACATGCATTAAAACTCATAAAGTCTAGAAGATTACTATGAGAAAGTACAACAGTGCTTTGATTGAGGAATGTAAACTGTACTCTACGTGCCTTTAAACTTCATGCACTAACAAAAACGTTACTGTACTACCGCCTGGACAGGGTACAATTTACCTCAGGTCTTCTTGTTCACTGCTCAATCGGAAAACTTGTCACAGAGCTCAATGGAGTTATGTGTGTTGAAATACTTCAGCAAAATTGAAACTGCTATACATTACAACACGTTAAATTGGATTTAGTAGCAGACTGTGCTCAAAGGAAGGCTGGTAAAATAACTCAAGTTTTACTACTTCTCTTATACACATCAACACTGAACTGATTCCACAATCTACAGACTCACTTTCAAGGATTCTACAAGTTAATCTTCTCAATATTATTTATTCTTTTATTTTAATTTGCACAATTCATCTTCTTTTGTGTTGTTGCTTTTCATATACTCAGTATTTATATACACAATTCCCACCATTGTCTGTAAGGACTTCGTACATTCTCCTGTGATCATGTGAGTTTCCTCCAGGAGCTCCAGTTTCCTCTCACAGTCCAAAGACATACCAGTTGGCAGGTTAATTGGGCATTATAAATTGTCCTGTGATTAGGCTAGGGTTAAATCGGGAGATTGCTGGGCTGCGTGGCTCAAAGGACCAGAAAGACCTACTCCACATTGTATCTCAATCAATAGATAGATAGATAGATAAATAAATGTATTTAGTGACTTGAAAAAATATTCATCCTCTTTGTAATTACTATGCTAACATGTGCAATACTGTATATTACCTTAGCAACTCACCCGATTTGTTGCTGTAGACACCCGGAGGATCACCTGAATAAAAAACCCCTCTCTCTCCAACAGTACGGTAGTTTTCCCAACAGGCCAAAGCAAATTGAAGACAAAAGTGCATTCAAGGCAAGTCATTGAAATGATAATAGAGAAGCATAAATCTGGGTAAGGGTACAAGGCCCTCTCAAAGGCACTGAACGTACCTTGTAGCTCAGTGCAGTCCATTGTGGAAAAAGTGGAAAAAATATGAATACGGCCTAGGGCAAGGCTGCACCCTCTAAACTGAATCGCTGCAGAATGGCATATGTATGAGAGGCTACTATGACACCAGCAGTCACTCTGAGTCTGCAACAGAAGTCAGTGGCTGCAACTGATTTTCAGGGCTCCACAACACCCAAGGCCTTGGACATAGAGAGTATTTACGGACAAAGAAAAGGCTAAAGAAAAAGCATATCCTTGCCCATAAAGGCTTTGCAAAGCATAACTTAAAGTTGCTGTACAGATGCAGAAGAAGGTCTTGTGTTCAGATGACACTGAAGTGGAACTTTTTGGCCTCAAGACTAAGTATATGGTGACATATATGTGGTTTGATAATAAATTTACTTTGACTTAAATGTCACTTGAAACTCAAAATTGCTACACACATTTATTAGAAATGGGATCTCAGTTCTTATTCCATGACTCTACTATCAGTCTCTATGCTGGTATCAAATCCAACTCAGCAACAAGTGCAGTAAATGTTGCAATTTTGCTATGATTGCTAGAAGGGAGAAGCAGGGAAATTATTGCTGAGTGCACTCAGCAAGTGTGGTCTATTTTGGTAGTTACAGATGGGATAGTTTTTGGAACGTTTGATATCAGTCTGGAATATAATATCATAAAACCGTCAGCCTATAAGCAATCCAGCATGACTACGTTCAGCATTATTAATGGCTTCAAGCCATAAAATTCATAATACAGAGAAGTCAGTGATTTTCCACTGCAAAAGGTTTATATTCTACAGCATCCATGAATTTCATGACATACGCCAGTGAGATTGAACCTGACTCTGATAGTTGTTAAAACTAGAAAAAAAGATGGCTGTGAGAATAAATTAATCAGATGGTAAATTCAATTGGTAGAATTGTTTAGAGATCTTTATTACAGAATTAACCAGAGAGGTTTCAAAGACTTGATTTAAAAGAAAGGCTACTATTACAAAATTTCTTCAAAGACTTTCTCCCTCATTAAAAGTGCTCCAAAATCAGAGTTAGGGTTTGGCACACACAAAATGCTGGAGGAACGCAGCAGGTCAGGCATCATCTATGGAGAGAAATAAACAAACTTCGTTGCAGGCTGACGCCCCTCTTCAAAAGACTTGGGTTTAGAGTTTAGCAGGTCTTCCAGAGGAAATGTGGGCCATGCCTTTCTGTAAAGTCTGTCAAACTTTGCTAAAGAATTGAATGCAGTAGAAATCTTGCTATCAAGAGAAGTCTTCACTTCCCAATTTACAGTTGGTACTGTCACTGCTGTCTCTCTGCATTGGCAAGGAAACACGTTTTTTCCTCTTCATAATTCTAGCAATTGCGAACTGTAAGTGGAATGAAGCTGCTCCAATCTCCTGACTACAACATGAATTTTCATTAATTACAACCTTGTCAGCAAAAGCATTATCGAAGCTGAATATGAAAATGCTAATGAGCTCTCATTTACATATTTTTCTTTGTTGGAATGTCATTAATTATTACATTTTATGATGATGAATGCAGCTGTCGATGCTCTCCGATGCGTAATTAGCTATGAGGATGCACAAATCCGATCAGCGTTTTAGTACTAATTCTAGATAGCAATCTCAATTCAACAATTGGGATGTGGAATTTCTCAGAGTTCAGTTGTTCTGATATTGTATTGGTGATGGGGAAGGAAAGGTGAAGGGAAGAAAAAAATGGATTTTAGAATTCCATTATTTCATTTCATAAACAAATGTCTGCACAATACCACTGCTCTTCCCAAAAATCTATTCGTTTTCCTAGCTTAATTAATGCCACGCTTAATTATAACACCATGATGTCAGCGCTTTAATTAAGTATTGGCTCGGTTACAAAAAACTCCTCACTGCCGTAAGAGTCATTATGCAGATTCTACAGAGAAAAAACCTCACTCAATTTTTCCCCTAATATTCAAAACACACACACACACAAACTAACAACTCTCCGCAGTTCATTTCTCCAAGAAAGAAGTGCAGAAATAAAGCAAAAAAAAATGAATATAGCAATACTTAAAATGGACTTCATATATCTTACCCACACAGCTATGTTTGACTATAAGTGAAGATGACAAAATGCAGCTCATATACTTTCAGCCGCTGGGAATGCTGTTTATAAGTAAAAGAAAACAACATAGAGCAGATGGGACCATTACACATGACCAAACCAATCAATCACCACTGAAAGCTCCAGGTGCACCACAGCCGTACAACAACGCACCATTTCACAGTCTGTCAGGCACATACACATGGTCGTACATGAATGACCCTCCCTCGATCCCAAAGGACCTCATCTGGAGTGCTTCTCCCTTTTCGCCTGCCTGGTCTCTTATCTGACGTCTTCATAATCGTATGTCCCTTTAACTTGCGGAGAGGATACACGCTCACAGTCAAATAACCTTCAAGTACCAAGAGCCCTGTCGTGAACAGGGTGTTCAATGGCTCCCTGCCGACAAAGTACAGACATCGGTCTAGTTTTGACTTTAGCTATTTTGTTCCGGAATAGAAAAGCAATGGATCTCCAGGTGCTAATCTGAACTCGCCGAATGTCCGTCCTGTTATTTTCACAAGATTTATCTTGAAGACTTCTTTTTTTAAAAACAGACAAGATAGTGCGTTGAACTCCATTTAGGACCCAAAACTTTCACAAATTGAAGAAAATCTTCAACCCTAAAGCCTTTACAAAAAGAAACAAACGTTACAAGTATGAGCTTTCAAATCCTGTTATACCTATAGACTATAAAATTGCTCAAGCTGCTGTCCTAGTGACTAACTGGAAATTTCATCATTGAAAAATTCAGTTTTAACCATTTAAAAATACATTTTGAATATTATTGAGAGTCTAAGAACTTACAAACAAGGGAAAACTAAACCACACAATATTTATAGAGGCTGACTAAGATTAAAATCATTTCTAAAATTCACTCATCATATATTACATTAGAAATTCCAAGTAACCAACAAAAAACTTTCACATTACCCAATCTGTATATATGATTCAAATTTGGGAAGTATACTTTAATTTTCAGCACAAGCAGAAATATTTTAATAAATTGTTTTCCCAGTGTAAGAAAAGGTGCAATTTTAATGCATTTAGGATTCTAATTTATTGTACAATCCCAAAAATCTCAGTCACCTGTCTCTCCGGTTCCCTTACTTGTGACTCCTTACAAAAACACAACTGATTTTGAAAACAGTTTCAGCATAAAAGACTGAAACTTTACTTATAACATCTATAAACTGAAAAAATATTTTTCATTTTTAGACAGAAATTTGTAGCAGGATATTGAAACAGTATTTTGTTTTACAATTTTTTAGCAATTAATTTTTAAGCACAAGAGTTCAATGTAACAGAAATTGTCCTGGTGATATACAGTAATTATTTCACTGCTTATAACAAAAAACCTCTTTGATAGATGTTTACACTCGGGATTGCTTTCTCTATGGTTTCTGATCCTCACTCACTCCCGTTCTTGGAATTTGCTCCTTTTTAATACAAATGCTTTGTATTTCCCATCCTGACTTGGGACTGTTATATAAAACATTTAAATCTTTAACATAAAATTTAACATTGAATCTGGTGTGAATACTGCCCATGTAATGAACACAAATATGCCTTGTTTTCAACATCTGAAAACCATGCCTTTATATCCCAATATCTCATCTCTTAAGGTAACCCTTGGAGCCAGTCACCTTTAACTCCTGTTTCACACAAAGTACAAGTCCAACTTTATGAAACACAGGTTTTCAGTTTTCTGTGATGTGAACCATTTTAAATTAATGTGAACAATTAAAAAAAGGTTAAACAATAAAAGCTATCTTTTCAAAGGTATTTTCTTTAAATAATTGTTGTTTGAATTAAGTCATAATTAAATCATTAAGAAAACAATTGAAAGGCAATTTTTCCCTAATTGCAATGAAACATCAATATTTCTACAATCTATTCCGCAAAAACAGGGTGATTTAAAAAAACCCAATATGTTAAAAAATACTGAAGCAGAATAATAAAAACGCATGAATAACCGACAACATGATGGGAGAGAAAATACACAATACACCACTGCCTGACCCTCTTTTATCATAGCCCACTATCATCATTGCTTAAAATTCAGGACATCCAATGATGATTTAGTTAAGCCGAACGAAGTTATTAACAGACTAATCCACTGAAAATATAATCCCCCCACATGGTTGTAAAACAGATTAGTTCCAAAGATATCACTTCTCTTATAAGTTCGCACTGCAATTTTACTATATTTATCTGATATATTACACCCAGCAAAGTCCCAAACTGAAGGAATGCAATGTTTTAAAGCACAATATAATTTCTTTTCTGGGGTTTCAATATTTGACCATGTTTAAAAATTATTAAACCATTGATCCAAAGCTTCTGCCAAGAAAATAAAAGCAAGCAAAATCCGTCAGTGTAATGAGAAATGAAACAAACTGTATGATTCGCATCTTTCCCGAACCTCAGCCTCTTCAAAAACGGGCTCCCCTACACCACTTCATTTGAATACTCTGGAAATCCACACACATTTCAAATTTGCAGAACCCTTAAAATAAGCAAGAACAAATTCCGGTGCATTTTCTAATTACTCTGAATAAAATATTACCAGAGTTTTTCGAAGTAAAAATTGAAAGCAAGAAGGCATCAAAGAGTACTGTGTTCCTGGCATGCGAGTTTCTGAGAACACAGAAGCAGGGGTTTGATTTGCCTATCAAAACCAATGTCCTCAAACGAAAGCAATGTAATTATTTACATGCAACAAATTTACTGAAAATAAATCTACAGGCTTTAACATCCAAAAAGCACATAAACTGAAATCATTTTAACATCAAGTCCAGCTGACGAGCCGCACGCACCCCCCCCCCCCCGCCACCTTCTTTTCAGCTAGTTTTACAGTTAACCACTTGTGTACTGTAAAGTTCTTCTACGTTATGGAACTTATAATACCAATTTTTCCAAAATTTTGAATTAAATCTCTGGGAGTTGACAAGTAGTCACTTACTTTCCTCAGAATGCAAATTATCTCTAATGCAATGTACACAATCTGCTGGAGGAACTCAGCAGGTCAGGAAGAAAGAAATAAAGAGCTGACGTGTTAGACTGAGACCCCTCATCGGTCCAGTCACGGCCCAAAACATTGATTTTTTATTCATTTTCATAGATGCTGCCTGACCAGTTGAGTTGCTCCAGCATTTTGTGAATGTTGATCTGGATCTCCAACACCTTGCATTTAAGATTTCTATAGCTTTATTCAAATCGCACCGACATCTTCACAGTCACATAACGTCAAAATCAGATTTAATATCACTGGTATATCTCATGAACTTTGTTAACCGTGGCAGGAGTACAACGCAATGCGTGATAATATGGAAAAAAATCTGTAAATTACAGTAAGTATATCAAATAGTTAAAAATGTAGTGCAAAAACAGAAATAAAAAAGTACTGAGGTAGTGTTCATGGTTTCAATGTCCATTTAGGAATCGGATGGCAGAGGAAAAGAAGCTGTTCCTGAAGTGCGGAGTCGGTGCCTTCAGACTTCTGTACCTCCTTCCGGATGGTTAACAGTGAGAAGATGTGACGGTGGTTCTTAATGATGGACACCACCCTTTTTGTGGCATCGGTCCTTGAAGAGGTCTTGTACACTATGGATGCTAGAGCCCATGATGGAGCTGACTAATTTTATAACTCTCTGCGGCCGACTTGAATCCTGTCGAGGAGCGCCACACCACCCCCACCCCCCGCCCCGATCCCCGATACAAGACACTGATGCAATCAGCCAGAATGCTCTCCATGGTAAATCTGTAGGAATTTTCAAGTTTTTTTTTAAGTGGAGTTCCAAACAACATTCTCTTTACTTTTAATGATCAGTGTGCGCAAAAGTCTTGTGCTGTGCATTTTTTTTTGCCCAGTGACGACATGTGCACACCAAATTTTGTATACAGAGTAATTAATCTTAACACTGTCAATAAGAACTTTGATCTCCTCTGGGTTTGATCAGAGTTTTTGCTCTCGGTCATCTGCACTCCTACAAAACAGAAGAGGCAGGCCTGTAGTGGGTCATGAGGGATTTTCTCACCGGAGTTTCTGCACACCGTCCACATGTGATTTATCTGCTAAAAGACGCTTTAAAAAGTCAAGTTTCCAGATATCACTCCACTTCTTCCCACTTGCAAATTCTCCAGCAACTTTTGCATCGCGACAATACTTGCAGGTAACACCAATTTCTGCATTGTAGGTAAATATTTCTCGTAGCTGCATGTTCTTGACCTCATGAGCTCTCACTGTAGCAGTTTCCATTGCTTCATGAAGCCATTCTACTTCCATGTTTCACATTCATTTGCACATTACATCCTTTGCTGCTTTGGAATTCACCACAGTGAAACAAAAATAGTATAAATAGGGCAGATCTAAAATCTGCAGACAAATCATCACAAACTCCATGTTGTCAACACTGTCTGTATTCAGAGACCAGAAAAGGAAATCTGATTGTGTATAATGGTGAACTATACTCAACATGCCAATGAGGCAGAGGGTGACAACCTTTTGTGTGCT
Organism: Hypanus sabinus; assembly: GCF_030144855.1. Lineage (NCBI taxonomy): Eukaryota > Metazoa > Chordata > Chondrichthyes > Myliobatiformes > Dasyatidae > Hypanus > Hypanus sabinus. The sequence continues at coordinate 98,988,320 of NC_082719.1, read as the reverse complement.
GTTTAAATTCCTTTCTGTGCCTGTAGAAGATGATGTGTGTGTGCACACATGCATACAACATAGTGGGGACATTGGTTTCAAATCTCCTCAAGCTCCTAATGAAAATAGCCGCCGTAGTGCATTTAGAGCATTGGGAAACTTTCAGCACAGTAAGTGGTGTAATTAAGCTGGATTCGATGCAAGGCTCCAGATAACAATATCAACTGAACGTTCACAGAAATCTATCAAGAGGGAAATGACCAAATATAGTCAATATATTGTTAACAACCAACAGAGGAACTTTTCAAGCATCAAGTCACAGATTTAAAATTAAAGTTCAAAGTAAATTTATTATCAAAGTACATATATGTCACCATATACCACCCTGAGATTCAAGAGCATACTCAGTAAATCCAAGAACCTTAACAGAATCAAAGAAAGACCACACTCAACACAGCGGACAAAAGAAAACTAATGGTGCAAACAGAGAAAGAAAAAATATAAAACTTAAATATCGAGAATATGAGATGAGCTTTTGAAAGGAAGTCCATAGGTGGTAGGAAAAGTTCAGCGATGGGATGAGTGAAGCTGTCCATGCTGATTCGGGAGCCTGATGGCCAAGGGGTAATAATTGTTTCTGAACCTGAATGAAAACAAATTATTAATGACTGCAAATCATTTACTTCATGGTTGGCTTAGACATGGTTGCCAGCATGCCTGTTCCAGTGCTGCACTGTTCCACAGACTGTGACTATATGTACTGCCGCTACAAAACAACAAATTTTACAACTATAACAGTGATGTTAAACCTGATTGTGATTGTGACTGTAGCAGTAATTTAATTTTTTAGAGTTACAGCACAGACCCTTCTGGCCCTTCGTGCCACCATGCCATTTTAATCTGAGCCTAATCACGGAAAAATTTGCAATGATCTATTAACCTACCAACTGGGATGTTTTTGGACAGTGGGAGGGAACTGGAGCACCTGGAGGAAACCCACACAGTCATGAGGAGAACGTACAAATCCTTACAGACAGCAGAGAGAATTGAACCCAGACTGCCAGGATAGTGCTAACCATTACTGACTCTTCTTCCCCACACAGCCCTCTAGTTTTATTTAATCCTTGTGCCAGTCTGAGAGCTACAGTACTGTGCAAAAATCTTAGGTGCATACAGTAGTTACAGTCAGGGAGATGAAGACTTCTGAACATGTCTTTATTTGTCAACATGGAGCAGAAAGCAAGTTTGTAAATCTGACGGGAGCAAAGGATATTGAAAATGGCAAGGGTGGTGTGCCACGGAAGGGGAGTGGGAAAATCACGGAGAGGGAGTGCTGGGATGCCCAGGCAAGGACATTTGATTCCAAGCAATTGATTTGATCATTACAGAATGTCTCTCTGGTGCTTCCCACTCCCTCCTCTCTCCCTTCCCCATTTCCCAGCCATGGTTCCCCTCTCCCTGCCTCCTTCCCACTCTCAGTCCACAATGGAGACCCATGTCAGAATCAGGTTTATCATCACTCACATGTGTCATAAAATTTGCATTTGTTTTTGGCGGTAGCAGTACAGTGCAATACTTAAAATTACTACAGTACTGTGCAAGCGTCGTAGGTACTGTAGCTACACAGAGCGCCTAGGACGTTGTTTGCACAATACTGTATATTAATCCCAATTTTATTCTCAACACATTCTCAACTGCCCCAAGATTTGACCATTCACTGACTGAGTAGGGGCAATATACAGCAGCCAATTAACCTCCCAACCTTCATGTCTCCAGGATGTGGGAAACCCACGTGATCACAAGGAGAGCTTGTAAACTCAGTGCACAAAAAGACGGAACCTGGCTCTCTACCACTGTATGTCATCCAATGAATTAGGGGTTCAATAATATAAATTGCAACTTTATCACATTTTAACATGCAGAGCTTCCAATTTTTTTTACCAAAACAATCTTAAAGGTGGAATATTTTTCAGATGATTTAAGAGTCAGGTTTAATACCGTTGAAGACAAGATTTAAACTTCTTCTGGAGAACAGTCTCAGGCAGAGAAGTCAACTGTTCATTCACTTTACTAGATACTGCCTGACCTGCTGAGTTCCTCTAGCATTTTGTGCATGTTATTTTGGATTTCCAGCATCTGCAGAATCTCGTGCATTTAATGTCACTGACAAATGTCGTGAAATTTGTTGTTTTGCAGCAGTACAGTGCAATGCATAAAAACACCCAATCGCAGTAACAATTCTCTCTTCAATCAACAGTTATCCACTTTGAGCCACTCCAGTTCCATAGCCTCTGACCTAATCTATGAGCTCCTTTGACTCTGTTTTCTGACCCTGCCCCTTTCCTTGCTGGCCCTGGTAATGAGCCAGATTATCACAGACATTGAAGAGAATCTCAGACAGGCACAAGGATTAAATAAAACTGGAGGGCTGTGTGGGGAAGAAGAGTCAGTTTGATGGTAGAGTAGGTGAAAAGGCTGGCACAACATTGTGGGCTAAAGGGTCCACAACATACAGTTCTATGTTTCCAAATCTCTGCAAACAGGAAAACTATCGCCTGGCCAAACACACACACACGTCTCGATGGAACCTCGCTCACCCCATTCAACAAGCACTGTGGGAGCACAAACATCAGTAACATTTCCACCTGGTGATTAAACCGCCTTCACTGGGTCAGTAAACGTTGGCCTAACCAACGATACCCGATTCCCAAACTGATAACTAAAACAGATATCCCAAACTAAAAACTCACAACCTGACACCTCCAGCCCTCTTTCCCCAAGTGCAAGTGAGAGCAAATGGGGTTTTTAAACCAAAAATCACATGACAGTACAGAGAAATTCCCCCCCCCCCACCCCACCAAAATCACTTTATGTATTAAACACAAGAGAAACTGCAGGTGCTGGATCCAGATCAACACACACACACAAAATGCTGGAGGAGCTCAGCAGGTCAGGCAGTATCTGTGGAAGTAAATAAACAGTCGATGTATCCAGGTGAGATCCTTCAGGACTGGAAAGAAAGGTTAAATACAGTAAGGGTGCCAGAATGAAAGGGTAGGACAAGGGGTAAGAGCGTGACCTGGCGTGAAAACAAAGAATGGTTGGGCCTAATGGCATTTGTCCTTGTTGCAATTTTAACCTTGCTTTGTAATTTTTACACTAGCTCAGAGATCATTTCACAGTCATCTCAGATACCTAAGATATTGAAAAGCAGTGAAAAGCACTAGAGATACAACAGGTGCCAGATCCAGATCAACACATACAAAATGCTGGAGGAACTCAGCGGGTCAGGCAGCATCTCTGGAGAAGAATAGACAATGTTTTGGGCTAAGACCCTTCATCAGGACTACACTAAGAAAATGATAAGATATTCTGCAGATTCTAGAATCCAGAGTAACACGCACAAAATACTGGAGGAAGTCAGCAAGTCAGGCAACATCCATGGACAGGAATAGTTGACATTTCAGGCCAAGACACTGTTGAAGGGTCTATGTTCAGAGGGTCAAAGGTTCATTCTATTGTCAATGCATGCATGCACAATACAACTCGGTTAATGGTAGGGGTCCAGGGCATAAAATAGGTTTGGGAACCTCTGTTCTAGTTAACATCCATAAAACCGTAAGACGTAAGAGTAGAATTTGGCAATTCAGCCTACCTGGTTTGTTCTGTCATTCCATCATGGCTGATACTGGATCCCACTCAATTCCATACACCTGCCTTCTCGCCATATCCTTTGATGCCCTGACCGATCAGGAAACGATCATCTTCCACCTTAAATAGACCCACAGGCTTGGCCTCCACCACAGTCTGTAGCAGAGCATTCCACAGATTCACTACTCTCTGGCTAACAAAAAAATCCTCTTCACCTCAGTTCTAAAAGGTTGCCCCTCAATTTTAAGGCTATGCCCTCTAGCTCTGAATACCCCCGCCAGAGGAAAAATTCTCTCCACATCCACCCTATCTAGTCCTTTCAACATCTGGCAGGTTTCAATGAGATCCCCACCCCCCACCCCCGCATTCAAACCAGCTAGTTAATTATTAAACTCCACCTGCAATAGTTCAGTAGTCCAAGTTCAAGATCAGATTATGAAGCCTATCAAAATTTCATCAACGTTCTAAAGATGAACTCTGTTTGTCCCAGATACATTGAAACCTGCAGTGAAATGCATCATTTGCGTCAAATCAAGTCAGTGAAGATTATGCAGGATGATCCACAAGTATTATCATGCCAACAACTTTCCAATCCTAACTCGTAAATTTTTGGGATGAAGGAGGAAACTGCAGCACCCGGAGGAGCCCGTTCAATCACAGGGAGAACGCACAAACTCCTTACGGACAGTGGCGGGAATTGAACACAGGTCGCTGGTGCTGAATAGCATAACGCTAATCGTTACTCCAACTCCGCGCTCTAATGGTTCATTATTCCAAGCAGCCTGAACAATTAGGGAAACCTTTTGGTTTTGACAATGGCATAGGTGCTTTTTTGTTTTGCAAGCCATTTACACAAAATGAGATGTGAAACAAGGTGTACAATTACAGACACGAGAGACTCTGCAGATACGAGGAAATCTGCAGATGCTGGAAATTCAAGCAAAGCACACAAAATGCTGGTGGAACGCAGCAGGCCGAGCAGCATCTATAGGGAGAAGTACAGTCGATGTTTCAGGCCAAGACCCTTCATCAGGACTCTACAGATGTTGGAAATTCAAGCAAAGCACACAAAATGCTGGTGGAACGCAGCAGGCCGAGCAGCATCTATAGGGAGAAGTACAGTCGATGTTTCAGGCCGAGACCCTTCATCAGGACTCTACAGATGTTGGAAATTCAAGCAAAGCACACAAAATGCTGGTGGAACGCAGCAGGCCGAGCAGCATCTATAGGGAGAAGTACAGTCGATGTTTCAGGCCGAGACCCTTCATCAGGACTCTACAGATGTTGGAAATTCAAAGTAACACACACAAAATGCTAGGGGAGCTCAGCAGGTCAAGCAGCATCTATGGAAATTAATAAACCGTTGAAGTTTTGGGCCAAGTTCCTTCTTTAGGACCAAACAGGAAGAGTGAAGATGCTAGAATGAAAAGATGGGGGATGGGAAAGGAGCACAAGCTAGAAGGTGATAGATGAAGCCAGGAAAGATGAAGGGCTGGAGAATAAGGAATCTGACAGGAGAGGAGGGTGGACCATGGGAGATAGGGAAGGAGGTGATAGGCAGGTGAGAAGAAAAGGTAACAGGCCAGAGTGGAGAACAGAAGAAAGAGAAGGGGGAAGGAAAAATTATCCTAAGGAAAAATCAATATTCATGCTATCAGATAGAAGGCACCCTAGACAGAATATGAGGTGTTGCCCCTCCACCTGAGGGTGGTCTCATCATGGTCGAAGAGGAGACCATCCACCAACATGTGGAACAGAAATCAGAATTAAAATACTTGGCCACCGGGAAATTCTACTTTTGACAGATGGCGCAGAGGTGTTCAACAAAGTGGCCCTCCAACATACGACGAGTCACGCCAATGTAGGGGAGGCCGCATCGAGAAGGCTGGACGACAGGGAGGAAGCTGGAGGCAAGTTGACGGTGAAACTGAGGATGTCAGCATAGGTGCAGGAAGCAGCACCAACGCAGTTGTCAATAAGGTGCAGTAAGAGTTGGGGAGCATTACCAGAGAAGGCTTGTAATGTGAGACTGTTCTACATAGCTAACAAAAAGACAGGCACAGCTTGGGACCATGCAAGTGCCCATGGCTACCTCTTGAGGGTATATTGGTGTATAATTACAATTAAAACAAAATGTGGTTCTGACTGTAACTCCCACTTTAAATTGCCAACTTCACTTAGTCCAAAACCATAGAATTTCACTGATGTAAGTAGTCCAAGTGAGCAGAAACCTGACACTCAGTTTGGTATAATCAGCAGTTCCATTCACCAAGCGTCCCTTCCTCAGAAAACAGAACTGCAGCATTCATTTGTAAATGCACTCTCCCCAACATCAAGCTATACTGCCTTTGATTAATACTGGATCAATTTGCCTGATCTCAGCTGAGCAGATATTAGCTGCTCAGTTAAGTAACCAACCTAGCCCACTTAATGTCAAGGCATTCAACACTTCAGAGTGAAAGTACATCTTTTCTTCATGTGAAATAACCAAAAAGCTCCAATTAAGAAATGTATAAGGGGTGAAATTCACCCTTCAAAATCTGGAGCTAAGCATGTGTGAATGAATCAGCTCCTAGTCCTGTTCAGCTCAGAACACTCACTTGGAATGGAACTGAATTCACGGTATGTTTAGCCTCCATGTTGGTTGCTCCTAATTTCATGAACTTCAACCCCAAAAATTAAAAATACTCAAAGTCTTACTGCTGCAGCACAAGACTTCTTTTTAAAACAAAATCCTTTACTTTCAAAGGTCACTCAGAAGTTGTTGGGTGGGCAATCTAATGCTTCCATCCAGCTGGAGGTACAGCATCAGGATCAGGAACACTTACTATCCTACAACCATCAGGCTCCTGAACCAGCCTGGATAACTTCTCTCATCTCAACTAGAGACATAGAAAAGTACAGCACAGAAATAACCTATCTAGTCCATGCCAAAACCATTTAAACTGCCTACTCCCATCGACCTGCGCAAGGAACAGAGGCCTCCATATCCCTACCATCCATGTACCTATCCATACTTCACTTAAACGTTGAAATTGAGCTTGCATGCACCACGTGCTCATTCCACACTCTCACCACCATCTGAGTGAAGACGAGAAGTAAAGAAAAGCGAGTAAGTGCAAAACCCTGACTGATAATAAATTTCATTTGAACTTTGAAATCAAAGGTGATGCTGTTGGATGTTCAATGTTGAACATGCAGCTGTGAGAAGGGAGGCAGTTTAATGAGAGGAAACGGAAACCTTGCACAGCTCTGCTTAAGATGAAGGGAATGCAAATAGACCAGTAACATATTTCGAAAAAATGTACTTTCCTGGGTAAGTAAAATCTGTATTCAAATTATTTAGAGTCACAGACCACGACAGTGCAGAAACATGCCCTTCAGCCCATCTCATCCAGGCCATACTATTATTCTGCCTCATGCAATTGCTCTGTAGCCGGACCATAGCCTTCCATACTCCTCACATACATTTACTTCTCCAAACTTTTCACAAATGTTGAAATCGAATCCACATCCTCCACTTCCATTGGCAGCTCACTCCACAACCTAATCACGCTCTGAATGAAGAAATTCTCCCTCATGTTCCCTTTAAACGTTTCACTTTTCGCCCTTAATCCATAACCTCTAGTTCTAGTTTTAGGCACATCAGTGGGAAAAGCCTGTTTGCATTAACCCTATATATACCACTTATAATTCTGTATATCAATATATCAAATCTCCCCTCATTTTCCTATGCACTAGGAATGATGTCCTAACCTTTTCAAGCTTTCCCTATAACTCAAGTCCCAGCAACATGCTTGTAAATTTTCCCTGCACTCTTCCATCTTTCCTATAGGCAGATGACCAAAACTGCACACAGTACTCCAATTTAGGCCTCACTAATGTCGTGTACAATTTCAACATAACATTCCATTTTCTGTACTCAATACTTTGATTTATAAAGACAAATGTTGTAAAACCTTTCTTTACAACTCTACTTATTTGAGACACCACTTGCAAGGAATTATTTATTCCCAGATCCATCTGTTCTACTGCACTCCTCAGTGCTGTACCACTCACCGTGCAAGACATACACTGGTCTTCCCATAATGTACCACATCACATTTGTCTGCTTTAAATTCCAGCTGCCATTTTTCAGCCCATTTTTGCAGCTGGTCCAGATTGTGCTGCAAGCTTTGATAGCCCTCCTCGCTATCCACTACACCCCCAATCTTCATGTCATCTGCAAATTTGTTGATCCAGTTAACTACATTATCATCAAGATCATTGATATAAATGACAACAATGGTCCCAGCACCAATCCCTACAGCACTCCGCTAGTCAGAGGGGCAATCATCTACAAGCACTCTCTGGGTTCTCTTATTGGGATCATGACAATCAAAAAGGACTGGTAGCATCTTTAGGTCATTTGTACTTTCCTGAGTAAATTAAATTTATATTGAAATTATTGAAGATTATGTAAACAATTATATAAATTAAAAAGGAGAGGAAGATAATATTTTTATTTTTAATTATTTAACGACCTTTGCAAAGCAGATTTAAACTTCCCCTTATGTGAGTTTGTGATACTGGTACACTGTTAGATGCAAAAGGAATAAAGTATTTCCTTTGGGCTATTTAAATGCTCCCAACATAAACACGTTGGATCACTGTATCACTAAATGATAATTATAGTCAAGGAAAATTAAATCAAATATGAATTAAAATATAAATTGAACTTTAATTTAAGGAGCTGACACAGTACTTAGGTTTAAAACCAATGTAGTTAATTTACAATTAAAGGTTTAGATTGTTAACGATTTGTAAACTGTATTTATTAACATGTACTTTTTGCCAATTGGTTTTAACTACATTGCAATCCATTTTGCAACCGCTGCAAATAACCATGCCACGGTAACACTCGTGTAATTTGCATAATCTAACAAAGTCACTATTCTGTCATGTTATGCAATATTTCTTAAGTCTGCCTATCCAAACAAGTAGCACATTATTTAAACACTGAATCAGTAATGAAGGAGGTTTGCTATTAATTACCAACCCTAATCACCCCTTCTTCAAAACACTGAATTCTGTCAGCAAAATATCTTTTATCCACTCCTAACTTAATGATTTGAAGAGATCTCTATGATAAGGATTAGCTTCATTTGTCACACGTACCTTAGACATTCATATCATACAGTGAGCCTACTCTTCAGCCCTATCTCTTCCACCTATCACATCCAAGCTACATACTTCATTCCCCCTTCCACCCACCCACTTAAATTCTCCCTCACCTGAGCTCGCCTATCACCTGCCAGATCATACTCCTTCCCTTCCCGCCCAAATTCTTATTCTGGCTTCTTCACCCTTCCTTATCTGTTCTGATGAAGTGGCTTGGCCCAAAACTTCGACTATTTATTCCCCTCCTTAGATGCTGCCTGACCTGCTGAGTTCCTACGGCATTTTGTGTGCAATGCTCTGGATTTCCAGTATCTACAGAATCTCTTGTACTTGCTTGATGTAAGTAACCTTCACAATATCCATCTCTTTAAACACCTATCAGTAGTTCTCCCAAATCCCTCACTTGCTGGATCAGCATCCATTCTTTGATGCCTATTTGCAGAATGTTAAAAACTGTGAATGATGGTTAGAATGCCTTAATAGAAAAAGATTGAACAGTCTAGGCCCGTATCTATTGTCACTTGGAAGTTGAGAAGACAACTGAGAGAAAGATATCAAATCTTGACAAGATCGATGTGTAGATGAATCTTCTCATTATCATTGTCACTGGAAGAGTTTCCCCACTTTAGGGATGACGTGAAGCTATTTCTCGTGGAAGATCCTGAGTCCTTGGAACTCAGAATTTTATTCCATGGTACATGCAGTAGATGAGTAAATTAACAGAATATGAAGTTAGTAAAATTAACTACATGAGAGAATAGTTGTAAAAGTGGACTATTCCTGCTCCTAATCCACAAATTCGCAAATCTAATTCTGGGAAATTCCTCAAGCCTTAGTAACGGAAAGCACGGCAGCACCTCCACTTCCTTTGGAGTGTGCGGAGATGTAGCATGACACCTGAGACTTTGACAAACTTCTATAGATGTGTATTGGAGGGTATATTGACTGGGTGCATCACAGCCTGGTATGGAAACACCAATGCCCTTGAATGGAAAATCCTACAAAAAGTAGTTGACTGGGGTCCATCAGGGGTAAAGCCCTCCCCACCATTGAGCACATCTTCCTGCCCCGTGGTTGGAAAGCAGCATCCATCATCAAGAACACACACCACCCAGGTCATCTCTCTTCTCACTGCTACCATCAGAAGTTACAAGAGTTGAAGGACTCACACTACGAGGTTCAAGGACAGTTATTAACCCTCAACCATCAGGCTCTTGAACCAGAGGGGATAACTTCACTCAACTTCACTTGCCCCATCACCGAATTGTTCCCACAACCCATGGACTCATTTTCAAGGACTCTTCATCTCATGCTCTTGATACTTATTGCTTATTTATTATTATTATTTCATCTTTTTATATTTTCACAGGTTGTTGTCTTCTGCACTCTGGTTGAACACCCTAGTTGGGAGGTCTTTCAATGATTCTGTTATGGTTATTATTCTATAGATTTATTGAGTATACACACAAAAAATTTTCAAAGGCAGAGTGTTCCTATGAAATCTTTCTTAAGCTGAAATGGCGTAAAGCAAAGAACCATGAATTTATATGGGAAAATTTTTCATAAAAGCAAAAATCCTCTTTGTAATGTGAAAACAGGTAACTAATGTAGGTCTTTTGTAAAAGCGAAGTGGCATAAAGCGAACATTGGTAAAGCGGGGGACACCTGTACTTTGTTAATAAAATTTACTTTGAACTTTGAATTCAAAGAAAATAACTATAAATATGATTTCTTCTAACTTGGAATGATGTGAATATAGACAAAATGGTCCATGGTGACAGTGCATCAGAAATTTCTGTTGGTTTCTTCTTTGCCTGCCCCGCACACCACTCATATCCTTTTCGCCTGGCAGCATGTCACTTATCGCCATTTGCAAATGTGTTATTTCAAACTTTTCCTAATTTAAATGAAAGGTTACTGACTGGAAATCTCCAGTCTATTTCTCTTCTCAAAGTTTCTTTAGCATTTTCCGCATTTCCCTCTCTCTTTCCCGCCCTTGTTTGGTGAAAAACAGATAGAAGTGTGAGATAAGTTTTTCTTAATCAGTCAGAACTCTGAACTAGCTTTATTGTCACATCTAATTTTTTTAATATGCAGAAATCCAAGTGTGAAACATTATCAGAGTTTCCCAAGTAGCCTTTCACAATTCTTTGCTAAAATCCTTTTACACAGAGAGTTGTGGGTGCATGGAAGGCACCTGCAGGGTAGTGGAATAGACAGATACATTAGGGACATTCAAGAAATACTTAGATAGGCACAAACATGATAGAAAAACAAAGAAATATGTGGGAAAGAAAGGTTAGATTGATCTTAGAGTAGGTGAAAAGTTCAGCACACTATTGTGGGCCGAAGGGCCTGTACAGTGCTGTAATGTTCTACTATCTAAATTAAAATCTGGTCCATTCCTTGAATTCCAGTCTGCTTTGTCTGATTTCTGCCCGATATCTTAATATTTGTCTTTGTGCTTAATCAGATTCTTCTCAATTACTCTCCCTCCTTCAGTTCTCCTATCTTAATTGGGAGATTCACCGCGCAACAGGCCTTTCTGGCTCAAAGAGCCACACTGCCTAGCTTTGGACCGTGGGAGGAAACCAGAGCACCCGTAGTAAACTCACAAGCACACGGGAAGAATGTACAAACTCTCTTACAGAGAACACCAGAAATGGACTCTGAACTCCATCGCCACGAGCTCTAATACTGTCTCGCTAACCACTGCGTTACAGTGGTACCCCAAATTATTGAGGATGGTAATGAAGAAATCCTTACCCACATACCACATAAACTAAATAACATTAAATGCTAAATTTCAAATACTGCTTTTCTCAAGGTCATTAAAGGGAGGGCTAATGCTGCTTGCATTGTGTACATTCCATGAAAGATTATAAAGGCTTCATAAGTCAGAGGCACACTGATGAGCAAGCCCATCATAAGACCATAGGAGCAGAATTAGGCCATTCAGCCCATCGAGTCTGCTCTGCCATTCCATCATGGCTGATTTATTATCCCTCTTAACCCCCATTCTTCTGCCTTCTCCCTGTAACTGTTGACGCCCAGACTAAACAAAAACTTATCAAATTCTGCTTTAAATATACTCAATGACTTGGCTTCCACAGCTGTCTGTAGCAATGAATTCTACAGAGTCTCCACCCTCTGGCTAAAGAAATTCCTCCTCATCTCTGTTCTAAATTTTGAGGCTGAGCACTCTGGTCCTAGACTAATCCACCCTAGGAAACATCCTCACCGCATCCACTCAGTCTAAGCCTTTCAATACTCGATAGGTTTCAATAAGATCTCCCCTCGTTCTTCTAACGTCCAGCAGGTACGGGCCCAGAGCCAAACGCTTCTCATACATTAAACCTTTCACTCCTAGGATCCTTATCATGAACCTCCTCTGGGCCCTCTCCAATGCCAGCACATCTTTTGTGGGCACATCAGTACATCATAATGGGTGGCAACGTAGCATAGTGGTTAGGGTAAATGCTATTACAGGGCTAGCTGTAAGATCAGGATTCACTTCCAGTTGATGTCTCTAAGGAGTTTGTACGTTCTTCCCACAAGCACGTAAGTTTCCTCCCACTGTCCAAAAATATACCAGCAGTAAGTTGTGGGCATGCCGTATTGGCGCTGGAAGCTGGGTGAGTGACACTTGTGAGCTGCCCGGCACAATCCTCATTGATTTGACACAAATGATGCAGTTGACTGTAGGTTTCAATGTACATGTAACAAATAAAGCTAATCATTAATAGTATATATAAAACTTCTTTCGTATCACAGGACTTCCCCAATGGATAGGAATTAGAACACAAGTATTCAGTCCACTGTGGCAAAAAGTTCAGAGGACATTTTTTAATCGAAGCATGTATACCATGTACAACCTTAAGATTCATCTTCTCACAGGCAGCCACAAGATAAAAACACAACAGAGTACATAAAAGACCCACATCACGAAGACAAAGATCTGAAATAAGAAAAAGACAAGTAAATCATGGAAAAAAATAAAGAAAAGCAAACAAACCTTTCATTCCACAGAACATGAACTGCAAAGTTCCTGATGTCACGGAGCCAGTTCATCGTTGCAGTCTGCCCAGCAACTCAATGACTGCAGGCCACAGCTGCAGAGTCAGTTCAGTGCCGAGGCGAGTGAAGCCTCATGGAGTAGTGAGCTGAACAACTTTGAAAGAAGCAGTGCTATGTGGAACAGCCAATCTAACATGTCTCACTTTCTATCAAATATCACTTCACCAGGCACTTATTGAGAACGTCATGAAGACATGTTAGTCACTAACAATTGCAATCAAGTTTCTAAAAAAAAAAGGTCTTGTATAAAAATGTCAACTGTTTATTCCTCCCCATAGATGCCTGCTGACCTTTTGCGTGTGTTACTCTAGATTTCTAGCATCTGCAGAAACTTGTGTGTCTCCCTTCTGCTTTTTCACAATGGCAAGCAGAAGTAATATTTAAAATCACCACAGGTATCTACACAAGATGGGAACTGTCCAAAAACATTTGGGAATTAAGCATACATGTATTAAAGATTAATTTTATTAATATTTAAAATTTTTAAATGCCTGAAAGATTAAGTACATGCTAAGCTAAGCAAAATACAATCAGTCTGACACAGCTACATTAATTTTATGATAAATGAGATCACTGCCCACATACTTTGTGATTCACTGGTCTACCAGCTTCCCCATTCACATTTAATTAAGCAATGATGGATGTGAGTATCCACGGCCTGTGCAAAGGGAGGTTTCCTGGATAACCAAGGAAAGAGGTCAAAAGTTGAGGTCCACCATCAAGCCAATTGCCAAACTTGAGAATAAAGATTACTGCAGCTGCTCATCAAATCTCTGAAGTAGTTGTTTGATGGATAGAATATCATTAATATATTCTAAACCAATGAAACTATGAAGACTATAAGGAGCTGAATCAGGCCATTCAGCCCATTGAGTCTTCTCTGCCATTGCTGATATATTGTCTCTCTCAAACTCCCCCCCCCCCCCACCTTTCTACTGCCTTCTCCAGGAAACATTTGAAGCCTTTACTAATCCAGAACTGTCAACCTAAAGATTAAAAATACACAATGATTTGGTTTCCATAGCCATCTGTGGCAATAAATTCCACTGATTCACCACCCTCTGGCTAAAGAAACTCCTCCTCATCTCTGTTCTAAAGGGACGTCCTTCTATTCTGAGGCTGTGAAATCTGGTCCTAGGTTCCCTCATTATAGGAAACATCCTCTTCACATCCATACTAAATAGGCATTTCAATATTCTTCATTCTTCTAAGCTCCAGTGTGTACAGGCCCACAGTCATCAAATGCCCTTCATACATTAATCCTTTCATTCCAGCAATCATTCTCGTGAACCCCCTCTGGACACTCTCCAATGCCAGTACATCCTTTCTTTGATAGAGGGCCTAAAACCTCTCATAATACTCCAAGCACAGTCTGACTGATGCCTTCTAAAACCTCAGAATGGTGTGCTCTTCATATCCCTTGAGATCAGACTCAATATTCCCACTAACAGAACTAGTTGCACCACTGACTGGTGTGGGGTGGGGGGGCCACTGCACAAGATTGGAAACAGCTGCAGAAAGTTATCAACTCAGCCAACACCGTCATGGGCACTAGCCTCCCCAGCATCAAGGACACCTTCAAATGGAGATGCCTCAAAAAGGAGGGATCCATCATTAAGGACTGCCATCACCCTGGACATGTCATCTTCTCATTGCTACCATCAGAGAAGAGGTACAGAAGCCTGAATACACACTGAATAATTCAGGAACAGCTTCTTACCCTCCGCCATCAGATTTCTGAATGGACTGTGAACCCATGAACATTTCCCTACTGATTCTGAATAAATCATTATTAAGAGGAGATTTACCAGGATGCTGCCTGTTTTAGAGAGTATGCATTATGATCAGAGATTAAGGGAGCTAGGGCTTTACTCTTTGGAGAGAAGGAAGATTAGAGGAGACGTGATAGAGGTATACAAGATATTAAGCGGAACAGATAGAGTGACAGCAAGCACCTCTTCCCCAGGGCACCACTGGTCAGTACGAGGACATGGCTTTAAGGTAAGGGGTGGGAAGTTCAAGGGGGATATTAGAGGGTTTTTTACTCAGAGAGTGGTTGGTGCATGGAATGCACTGCCTGAGTCAGTGGTGGAGGCAGATACACTAGTGAAATTTAAGAGACTACTAGACAGGTATATGGAGGAACTTAAGGTGGGGGATTGTATGGGAGGCAGGTTTTAAGGGTCGGCACAACATTGTGGGCTGAAGGACCTGTACTGTGCTGTACTATTCTATGTTCTATATATCCAAGGCCATTCACAGCCACAACATGCTGCTTGAGTGAAAGAATAGAGCCAGATCAATCACACAAATATTGCATTTATTATTTTCCAATTGCTCTCTTAAGTGAAAACTAAGGAAGAAGGCGTACATTCAATATACTGCTGTTGATTCAATTGAACTTGATGTGACATAAAAAATACAATATGCATAGCCACTAAAAGATTCTTGATACTTTTGTTTAGGTTGATTTGTTAATGCAATACCCTCACTTCCAGTATTAAAATTTTGAAACATGCAGCGAGGATTGTGCTGTCTCCACACTTCCAGTGACAACATAGCGTGCCCACAAATCACTATGTCTTTGGAATGCGGGAGGAAAACAGAGGCCCCAAAAGAAATCCATTGAGTCATGGGGAGAATGTAGAAACTCCATCTGGACTGTGGTGGGAAATAAAAGCTGATCACAGGTTTTCATCATAATATTTCAATATCTGCTGCAGGAAAAACAAAATAATTGTTGATTGCCAAATTAAAAAATAATCTTTTGTACTGAAAATGTTCTTTTTCATTTCCTGTAACTTAAGAATTTAACCAACTTCCATTCTGCAGGAGGCATGGTAGTTTAGTGGTTAGCACAACGCTTTACAGCAACTATCATCACCAGTTGAGATTCAATTCCCGTCACTAAATGTAAGGAGTATGTACATTCTCCCTGTGAACATGTGGGTTTCCTTTGAGCGCTCTGGTTTCCTCCCACACACCCAAGATGTGCATTTAGGGATAGAGAATTGCGGGCCTCCTATGTTAGCGCTGGAAGCGCAGCTATAAAGGACCTTGGTCAGACCCCATTTGGGAGTACTGTGATCAGTTCTGGTCACCTCACTACAGGAAGGATATGGAGGCCATTGAAAGGGTGCAGAGGATATTTACAAGGATGCTGCCTGGATTGGGGAGCATGCCTTATGAGAATAGGTTGACTGAACTCGGCCTTTTCTCCTCGGAGCGACGGAGGATGAGAAGTGACCTGATTGAGGTTTTTCTCCCAGGGCTGAAATGGTTGCCATAAGAGGACACAGGTTTAAGGTGCTGGGGAGTAGGTACAGAGGAGATGTCAGGGGTAAGTTTTTTACTCAGAGAGTGGTCAGTGCGTGGAATGGGCTGCCGGCAACGGTGGTGGAGCCAGATACGACAGGATCTTTTAAGACACTTTTGGATAGGTACATGGAGCTTAGAAAATTAGAGGGCTATGGGTAACCCTAGGCAATTTCTAAGGTAGGGATATGTTCGGCACAACTTTGTAGGCCGAAGGGCCTGTATTGTGCTGTAGGTTTTCTATGTTTCTATGACATTTGAGGGATGACCAGTACAATCCTCGTTGATCTGATTTGACGCAAATGTCATGTTTCAATGTTTGTTTTTGATGTACATGTGACAAATAGAGCTCATCTTTAAACTTTCTTTAGATGAACTAAGAACATAATTATTTAAACCGCTTGATATTCAATGACAAAATGTAGGCAGTAAAAATAATTACCACATTTGTATGTAGAACTTATAAGTCTTCATAATGAACAACGGAAGTTTTGTGTTCCCAAGTTACTGCATAGCAGTCACATAGCACTGTTACCCAGACATTAGCACTAAAGGTTTAAAACCAAAATCACCACCAAGGGTGTATAACAGCATCAATGAGATCAGAATATGCATCCAAAAAAAATATATATATTTCTAGCTTAGTTGCTTACAAAAAGTTAAGCAAAGACGATGTTCGGAATGGGTTGTTTGGATTTCAAATTCTAACATTTCAACAGCATCACTTCCATTCATACTTTCAAACAAGAAAGCTATTCTTGTCCACTTACCAAAGACCCTGGCAATAAACAGTAACATTAATACCACGTATGCCAAACAATGGCCAATTTCAGTAAAGCATAACCACAAAATTTGATATCCAACAGCTATTACTATTGTTAGAATCAGAATCAGAACCAGATTTATTATCACTGAAATAAGTCATGAAATTTGTTGTTTTCTGGCAGCAGTACAGAGCAAGCGTAACAAATTACTGTAAATTACAATATAAATAAATATATTAATAGTGGAAAGAAAAACAAGTGAGGTGATGTTTATATACTGTTCAGAAATATGACTACAGAGGGAAGAAAATGTTGAGTGTGGGTCTTCAGGCTCCTGTACCTCTTCTCTGATGGTGGTAATGAGAAGAGGCCATGACTCAGATGGTGAGGGTCCTTGATGATCGATTCTGCCTTTCTGAGGCACCACCATTTGGAAGGTGTCCTTGATGGTGAGGAGGCTTGTACCAGTGATGGAACTAACTGTCTACAAACCGCTGAAGCCTCTTATGATCCTTCGTATTGCTGGTGATTCAACAAGTCTGAATGCTCCCCAGCATACATCGATTCAAAATTGTTAAGAGTCTTTGGTGACATACCAAATCTCCTCAAACTCCTAAAGAGGCATAGCTGCTGGGGATGTCTTTCTTGTGATTGCATCAGTTTGGTGGACACCAGATAGATCTTCCTTTGACATGCTGACACCCAGGAACTTGAAACTGCTCACCCTTTCTATCACTGTTCCCTCAATCAGGAGACCCCTCCCCACCCAATGAGGTTCACCACCCTCTCCCTCCACTATTAACCTCCCAATGGTCAACACTGAATATTAGACCTTTTGGAAAAATATCAGCCATAGCAAGGGATTCACTCTACGGGTGTTAAAAGCAATTGTGCATCAAGTACAAAGCACAAATCAATAGTGTTATGGAGTCGAGCAGTAACTACTGGAAAAATGTAACAGGCCGGGCAGCATGTAGAAAGGTAAATGATCAAAGCTGTGCATCTCTGACTCTTCATTTGGACTCAAAAGAGAATGCTGATAGACAGTCAGCAAGAGAAGTATTAGAGAGATAGAAGAATGAGAATATGTGTGTTGAGATGAATTGCAAAGGCTTATTGGGAGCAGATATTATGAGAGTTGAGTTTTATGGAATACTCTCTATAAGCCTAAATCAGATCTGTTGGATGAGGGTGCAGAATTGTTACCTTCCATGTATTTTAGTCCTGCAAAATTCTTATTCTTCTTCTCGTTTAACTTTCCTATGCTTGCTTTTAGTTTTATGTAATCACCAATACATATGTAATTGTTCAATCAATTTACCACGAATTACAGTACAATTGTTCCTATATGTTTCCAGAAATTTCTTAGTTTTCAGTACCAGGTGTCACTCTGTTATTTTATAGGTTAACTGTTATCACAGGATCTGGCCTAAGAGACAACCACAACTGTTTTGTCTTTTTGCTCTTTCAGCTCTCTTGTGTTCGTTCTTCATTCTTGTCAGATGTCAGGGGTAAGTTTTTTACTCAGAGAGTGGTGAGTGCATGGAATGGGCTGCTGGCAACAGTGGTAGAGGTAGATACGATAGGGTCTTTTAAGAGACTTTTGGATAGGTACATGGAGCTTAGAAAAATAGAGGGCTACAGGTAAGCCTAATTTCTAAGGTAGGGACATGTTTGGCACAACTTTGTGGGCCGTAAGGCCTGTATTGTGCTGTAGGTTTTCTATGTTTCTAAACTTAATAAAATGGCTGTAAGCAACTGGTCAAAGTTCAAAGTAAATTATATTTTCAAAGTACTTCTATGTCGCCATACTAATCAAGAATCAAACAACCTCCCTTTTAAACATACCCAATAATCTGGCTTTAATATCCATCTGTGGCAATGAATTCCACAGATTCACCACCCTCTGCTTAAAGAAATTCCTCTTCATCTCCATTCTGAAGGGATGTCTTTCTATTCTGAGGCTATTGCTCTCTGATCCTAGACACTCTCACTATTGGAATAATCTTCTGCACGTTCACTCTATCTGGGCCTTTCAAAAGGTTTCAATGAGATCCCCCCTCATTCTTCTAAACTCCATCGAGTACAGGTCCAGAGCCATATACAGCTCATAAGGACTGAACCAAGTTCTAGATAACATTTTATTCTTTTGAATATAAATAAATTCCGAGTTGCTGCTAACAGCTGCTCACACAAAATGCTGGAGGAACTCAGCAGGTCAGGCAGCATCTGTGAAAATGAATAAACAGTTGACGTTTTGCGTTGAGCTCCTTCATCAGGACTGGGAAGGAAGGGGGAGGAAGCCAGAATAAGGAGGAGGGGGTAGGGAAGGAAGACAAACTAGAAGGTGATAGGTGAAGCCAGGTGAGTGGGGGATCTGCCCTCAGCTTCTGGCTTGTCCTGCTTTCACTCCCCACAATTTCCCGTTCTGGCTTCTTCCCCCTTCCTGAGGAAGAATCTCAGCCTGAAATGTCAACTGGTTTATTCATTTCCATAGACGCTGCATGACCTGCTGAATTCTTCCTGCATTTTGTGTGTATTGCTCAAGATGATCTTTTATTCTTTTGAATGTAAATAAATTACTAGCTTGCTACTACAGCCGCTAAGTTGAAAGCAAAATGACAATTCTTTTCTGTATAATTATTGACTTCTGCAAATGAAATTAGAAAAATTAGTATTTTTACTTACAAAGCTACACTCTTATGTATGAAAGATGTGAGTACTCTATATATGAAGATAATTTAGGTATAGTGTATGTAGGACAGAACAAAATAGGTCAAGTTCTAGTTCTGAAATCCGACCAATTCAAAAGAAGGGATTATCCGTTGACTCCATTCTCTGCAATGTTTGATGACCAGAGCTTCCTGTAACATTAGTCAGAGAACCCAATTGTAATCTGTTTTGGGAACTGCATGACATTTGTGCACGTCTCAGTATTTTATCATGCCAGAATTCAAAATTTTGTTCTGCTGCAACTGCAGTTTCAAGTGCAATTTCCTTCTGCAGAATCCGATGATGCAGCAGAAAGCAAAGACACAATGCTTACTGTAGCAAGATACCATAAGCAGATGAGACAAGTCTTTAAAACAAATTCTGTCTACATTTTACACTTCACATGCACAACACATCTAAATTAAGTTTGTTTTAGTTTGAGTTCCATCATATTTATCACTGGAATATAACTACACAATCCAATGAGGTATTTATCTATAATAGCTATGACAAAAAGCAAACATTTCAAAATTTTTCAATCTCCATTAAGCCAAATGAACTCCCATGCCTGGCTGTGAAAGGAGAACAGGTGAGCGTGGGGCTAGCAACCAGAGCTACAGGAGCTCCAAAGCTCTCATCCCTGGGAGAGGAAGGATCTTCACCCAGAAGTCGTGTGGTGAAAGCGGAAGCGACAGGGGGCGATCGCCCTTCCATCGGCACAGGGCAGAGGACTCTGTTGAGTTGCTGTCGGTGGCCTATGTCCCAGAAGGGGTGATGGGCTCAAGAAAGAGAAAAGCTAAATGCGCAATAATATCTGATGCTGAAGTTCTGAATTCGGATGGAGGTTCAGGAGACTACAGGTGCTAGTATCAGAAGCAACAAACAAATGCTGGAGGAGCACATCAGCATCTGTAGAGGGAGATGGACTGTCAATGTCTTGGGAGATCCAAATCTGTCCAGAAACATTACCTGACCCACTGGGTTACTCAGTTCCTCAAGGGAAGAATGGGGGATTTAGGCAAGAGGAAAACAAGAATGGAAAGAACAATGTTGTTAGTACAGGATGAATTTTGAGGAAGAGAATAATTCATAGAACAGTGCAGAGGAGTACAACCACTTTGGCCCACAATGTTGTGATGACTTATATGAACCTACTCCATAATCAATCTGACCTCCTACACAGCCCATAAGCTTCCACTCTTCTTACATCCATGTGCCTATCTAAAAGTCTTTTTAGATGTCCCTTTTGTATTAACTTCTACTACCACCCCCAGTAATGCATTCTTTCCAGGCACTCACCACCTCCCGTTTAAAAAATTACCTCTGACACCTCCCTTAAACTCAGTCATTGTCGTCCTGTGAAAATAGCTGCTGGCTGAACACTCTATCTATGCCTCATAGTCTCATTCACTTCTTTCAAGTCGCCTCTCATCCTCCTTCGCTCCAAAGAGAGTAGCCCTAGCTCGCTCAACCTTTCCTCAAAAGACATGCTTTCTAATCCAAGCATCTTCCTCGTTAATCTTCTCTGCACCCTCCCTAAACCTTCCACATCCTTCCATAATGAGGCAATCAAAACCGTACATGATCTCCAAGAGTAGTCTAACCAGATTTTTATAGAACTGCATCATTACCTCATGGCTTATGAACTCAATCTCCCCCACTATTGAAGGCCAACACACCATACACCTTCTTAACAACCTTATCAACTTGCATGTCAACTTTGAGGGACCTATGGATGTCCAAAATCCCAGCGTTCCCAAACTGCCATTCCTCTGCACATATAATCCTGCCATTAACTCAGTAAGCTGCCTTTGAGTTCCATCTTCCAAAGTGAATCATTTCACACTTTTCTGGATTGAACTCCATCTGCCACTTCTCAGCCCAGCTCTGTATCCTTTCAATGTTCCGTCACATCCTATGACAACTTTCTACACTATCCATAACTTCACCAATGGTCAAGTCATCTGCAAACTTAGTAAACTACCACTCCATTTTGTCAAACACCTCATTTCTGGAAATCACAAAGAGTAAAGGTCCCTGTGGAACACGACAGTTCACTGGCCTCCAGGCAGAATATGCTCTATCTACTACCACTCTCTCCATTCTGTGAGCAAGCCAATTCAGAAACCACACAATCATCTTTCCTTGAATCCCATGTCTTTTCACCATCTGTATGAGCCCACCATTGTGGAACATTGTTGAATTCCTTACTGAAGTCCATATACACCACATCTACTGCTCTACCTTCATCAATTTGCTTTGTCACTTCCTTGAGAAAGTCCATCAGGTTCATGAGGTATTGCTGGCCTCTTACAAACCCAAGCTGACTATCCCTAATCAAACTACTTTCTTCCAAATGCTGGTATAGCTTGTCTCTAGGAACCCTCTCCAATAGTTTGCCCATCACTGAAGTAAAACTCACTGGTCTATAAATTTCCTAACTCATCCCAAATAGTTATGGGTTTGTAGGTTGACTGGTCACTATAGATTGGTCCTAATGTTTAGGCGAGTGTCAGAATATTGGGTCGAGGGTGGCAGTAGGGGTGGGTGGTGTTGTGCAGAAGGCTGGAATTAAAAATGGAATAAGACAGATTTAGTATAAATGGGTGGCTTATCACTGGCTTGTATTCAGTGGGCCCTAGACCCCATTTGTGTGCTGTTTGACTTTTTAAACTTTCCCAGATACCAGAGGATCTGAATGTGGCACCACTGCACAAGGAAGGGTGTAAGCAAATTCTTAATAAACAGATTAACCAGCAGTCACTCTGGAGACAAGTCTTAGAACTATTGAGCCAAATAAGAGGAAACACCAAAGTTTTGCAAAAAAAAAGCGTTTGATTGACTTGACAGTGAAGTAACAAAGAAGGCTCTCAAATCATTAATAGAAGTGCGAAGTACAACAGCAGAGAAATCACACAAAAGGTCTGAAAATCTCTGAGTCTAGTGCCTAGCTCTGGTCATTAAACTTTAAAAGGAATGTAAAATGCTGGAGATTTAACAAAATGCTCCAGGGATAAGAGAATATATCTACAAAGTTAGGGCTGCATTTACCCAACTATACCACTCATAATTTTGTATACATCTATCAAACATCTCCTTATTCTTCTACACTCCAGGGAGGGAAGTCCTAGCCTGTTCAATCTTCCCCTATAACCCTGTTCCTCAAGTCCAGGCAACATCCTTGAGAATCTTCTCCATACACTATCAAACTTATCAATGTCATTCCTGTAGATGGGTGACCACAGCTGGAACACATCACTCTAACCGCCTCACCTACGTATTTTACAAAGTTCAAGTAAATTTATTAACATATATGTCACCATATATAACCCTGAGATTCATTTTCTTTCAAGGCATACTCAATAATTCTGTAATAGAAGTAACAACCATAATAGATTCTGTGCTTTTTTAAAGTTATTGATCATTCCTGTAGGTAGGTGACCAAATCTGCACATGATACTCCAAATTAGGCCTTGCCTATATCTGTCACAATGCCTCAGATAAAATTGTCTAACCCAGCATAGGAGCCTTCTTCTGACATGTTACATGTTTAATTAAGTCCACATTTCTGAATTCCAGTGCTTTTTATTCATCAATAATCATCACAGCAATTTACAATTAAGTAGGGATCCTCACACACAAAAATATGGCTCAGTCATTTAAGGGTCAACAGCAAGTTATATAAACACACAACACTAAAGCAACCAAACCCATCAAAATGCATCACAGAGTATGATTTGGGACTGAGTTAATATTAAAATAACAATTCATTTTAACATTATTTTTCTGAAAATATTAGCCAATTTAAAGCATCACTTTGGTAATTAATAACATATTTATTAAAGGTGATTGTCAAATAACTGAGTTTAGAGGCTACTGGGGAACCATTCCACATGAAAGTTAAAGGTCTCCAATTTGCATTTGATGCTGGCGTTTAACCGAACTGGGTCACTGGTTGTAGTCATCCTCTTTGAATTTGGCAGCGATCTGCAGATTTGTTGATTGGGTTGGTTGCCGTTTTGATCTCCGACCCAATTTTCATTTCAAACAGGCTTTCTCTTGTAGAATATATAATTTGGCGTCTAATTCAAAGCTAACAAACACTACTGCACGAGGACTTTTACAAAAGAACCAAATCGTTTTCCAGAACTGATGAACCACACCACGCACAGAAAAAAAGGCAAATTAAAGATACATTTCAAACATTTATTTTACCCCTTTGAATATTTAGGAAAGCACAGTGTGACACTTGACTGATGATCCAAATCAGCCAGTTTTATTGGAAGCCAGTCAGAAATTCAGGAAGATTCAGGGCATCGAGTCAAAATGTTTTGGAACAATTACCACTACATTGAAGAATACAAAAAAAGACAGAAATACAGCTGAGCATGTATACAAAAGCTCTTCAATACATATTATAATTCAATGAGTAAAATGGATCATAAAGTACATTACTTTCATTTTGTGCTCAAGATTATATTTATTATTTGAAAAATTGGTTTATCTCAAGAGATTGTTAACAATGTTATACATTTTGAAAAGTAAACATTATGTCACCCAATTTCAGACCGGACAGGTAACCATGGGTGAACAGTACTTCAAGAATTTTTAAGTGAGGTTCCATACATTTCTGGGAATCAGAATAAAGTTTATTATCACTGACAAATGCTGTAAAGTATCCAGTCAGCGTTTTGGGCTGAGACCCGTCGTCAAGAAGGGAGGGTCTCGGCCCGAAACATTGACTGATCATTCATTTCCACATATGCTACTTGACCTGCCGAGTTCCTCCAGTATTTTGTGTGTGTGTTGCTCTGGAATCTCTTGTGTCATGAAATATATTATTTTATGGCAGCTGTACAGTGTAATATATAAAATACACTGTAAATTACAACAAAAAATACATATAAAATATAAGTGGAGCAATAAGCAAAGGAAAAATGATGAATTAGTGTTCATGGACCGTTCGGAAATCTAATGACAAAGGGGAAGCGGTTCCTAAAACATCGGGGGGGGGGGGGGGGGGGTCTCTCTCTCTCTCTCTCTCTCTCTCTCTCTCTTTCACTCTCTCTCCAGAACCTTTCCCTTCTCCTTGATGATAGTAATGAGAAGAGAGCAGGTCCTGAGTGGTGGGAGTCTTTAATGATGGATGCCACATTTTCGATGAGTCTGCACCTCGGCAGATGAATACCCTTCTGAGATCTATGGTACGTTACAGTTAGTGCAATACTTTTACAGCTCGGGGCTTTGGAGTTCGGAGTTCAATCCAGGCATATATGGAATGTGTGGGTTTCCTCCAAGTGCTCTGGTTTCCTCCCACAGTCCAAAGATGTACCAAATAGTAGGTAAATAAGTCATTTAAAATTGCCCTAGCATTAGGCTAGGGTTAACTATGTGGGTTGCTAGGCAACACAACTTGAAAGGCCAGAAGGGCCTGGTCTGTGCTGTATTTCTAAATAAATTAATTAAAAGAATCAGCTGCAGAACAGCCAAGCTGATAATAAAGTATTGCCATCTTCGATCGTTGCACAGTAGTGAGGTTTATCAAATTTCTTGAAAAGAACAGCAGAAGCAACAGCAAGCAACCTGGCAGCAAGTGTTTGTTGAAGAGGGATACAGTTAAAGAGGTACGAATTGCGTTTTCCAAATATTAATTCATGTCTCATTTGTTTTTTAAACACCAGCAGCATTTATTAAAGCTGTCTGCTCGATCCCCATCTTCACAAAAAGTTCAAGGTAAATTTATTATCAAAGTATGTACGTCACCATAAACAACTCTGAGATTCATTTTCTTCCAGACGTTCACAGTAAATACAACAAAACAAACATAATAATGATGATTGTAATAAATAAGCAATAAATATTGAGAACAGGACATGAAGGATCCTTGTAAGTGAGTCCATAGGTTCTCCTAACAGTTCAAAGATGGGGCAAGTTAAGTTTATTGAAGTTATCCCCTCTGGTTCAACAGTTAATGTGCTCAATGGTGGGGTGGGGGGAGGGGGGCTTTACTCGTGATGGACTGTGCTACATCCCCTGCGTTTTGTAGGTTTTTCCATTCAAGAGCATATAAGGTATATTTAAGGTATTTCCATTGGTGCTGACCAGTTTCCAAAGTATGGAGTCTAAGAGACCATTTTTATCCACAGTTTGATGACAAGCTGTGCGTGACCCTGAAAACTGAAGGGTGGGGGTTACATGCCTCAAAAGTCTTTGCATCACAATTTTCAGTTGCACAAAGCCAAATCGACTGTGCAAGAATT
The DNA here is from genome assembly GCF_030144855.1 of Hypanus sabinus. Taxonomy (NCBI): domain Eukaryota; kingdom Metazoa; phylum Chordata; class Chondrichthyes; order Myliobatiformes; family Dasyatidae; genus Hypanus; species Hypanus sabinus. The sequence goes on along the minus strand of NC_082719.1, from coordinate 98,962,402 downwards.
AAGAAATTCAAGAAACAAAATTATTTACTTTCCAGAACACAAGCAGAGGTCAAAGAAAAAGGGAAAATTATAAAGCATGAAAAACTTAAAATTGCAATGGCAACAGTTCAAAAGTATTCATCCTACTATGCTCAGTACTTTGAACCACCTCTCACAGCCACTACAGCAGGCAGTCTTTTTGAATAAGTCTCTATTAGCTTTGCACAATGTGACGGAGCAAGGTTTTCCCATTCCTTCTTGCAAAATTACTCAAGCTATGCCTGCTTATTTGTGGAGTGGGGATGTACAGCAATCTTAAGGTCTTGCCAGAATTGTTCGATCGGGTTAAGGTCAGGACTCTGACTGGGACACTGAAGGACATCATTTCCTTCATTTGAAGCCAGTCCATGGTTGCTCTGGCAGTTGAGCTTTGGGCCGTTTTCCTGCTGACACACAAACTTCCTCCCCAGTTTAAGGTTTCTGGCAGAGGATAGCAGTTTTCTTATATATACCCAGAGTCTTTTTGTTAAGTAAGTGTATAACAGAAACACAAGGGATTCTGCAGATGCTGGAAATCTTGTGCAAAACACACAAAATACTGGAGGAACTCAGCAGGTCAGGCAGCATCTACAGAGGGGAATAAACAGGAGATGTTTCAGGCTGAGACTCATCATCAGGACTGAAAAGGAAGGAGCCAGAAGCCAGATTTAAAAGATGGGGCAGGGGAAGAAGCACAAAATGGCAGGTGTTTGGTTGAGCCTCCTCATGTACTGTATACTGGCAGAGGGACTGAATGAGTCCCTATAAAGCACTGTGGAATATTATGAGGCTGTAAGAAACACCACTTAAATATCACTTCGACAAGTATTTTGCCTTCAAACCATGATGATTTACCTCTGTAACTGTTCTTCCTGTCATGATCTTATTGAATGGTGGAGGCTCAAGGGGAGAAGGCAATGACCTACTCCTGATCCGACATTGTTTCACCTTATAGAGCCATACATTCAGAGAAAATTTTGTCTGTAAAAAGGATCTGAAACTGGCCGATGTGAACAACTGGAAAGACACAGTAGCCGCCTGCAGTCTGGCGTGCAAAGGGCAGACAGTCCCCGCCTCAACAAGCTGGGTGCCCAGAGAGCTCAGCGGAAGGAGAGGGGCCCCTTCAACCAGATAGCCATCTTCCTTCACCTACAAACAGTGTGGATGAGACTGTCACTCCAGAGTGAGAGTCCTAGGCAGTGCACCACCAACTGACTTTTCCCGTCTGTACCCACTGTCTTTCGAGATGAAAGGAAACCAAACAAGCAGCACATAAACAGGCCTTTCAGCCCTTCGAGTCCATGCCAAGTTATGATTCTGTCTAGTTCCATTGACCATAGCATCCAGACTATAGCCCTCTATACACCTCCCATCCATGTACCTATCCAAATTTTTCTCAAACGTTGAAATCGAACCCGTTCCAACACTTCCACTGGTAGCTTTTTCTACAGTCGCACCACCTTCAGAATGAAGAGGTTCTCCCTCAAGTTCCTCTTAAATATTTTACCTTTCACCCTTAACCCACAACCTCTAGTTCTCGTCTCACCAAGCCTTAGTGGAAAAAAGCTTGAATGCATTTACCCTATCTATAGCCCTCATGATTTTGTATACTTCCATCAATTCTCCCCTCATTCTCCTACGCTGGAGGGAATAAATTCCAAACCTCTTCAACCGTCTTTATTACTCAGGCTTTAGCCCACAGATGTGCTCAATACCAATCCTTGAACAGCATCAATATAACCATGGGAGTGTGCAACCTATTGTCCTTCATAAATCAAGACATGAGTACTGGAGAGTTGAGATGTTATGATGAAGTTATATCAGATGATGGTGTGGCATTGTGTGCATTTCTGCTCACCTACCTACAGGAAAAATATCAATAAGATTGAATGTGTGCGGAGAAAGCTTACAAGGTTGCTGGAACTTGAGAACCTGAGTTATAGGGAAAGATGGATTAGGGTGTAGAATTGTTACTTTTCTTACAGATCATCTTTCCTATGCTTGCTTGTACTTTTTGATTAATCACCTATTTATGTGTATTTGTTCTGAATTTGCCAGTAATTGAAGTATAGACACTTCAGTGTTTTTCTAGAAACTTCTCAGTTTTTCTGCAGCAAGTGACACACCACTGAATCCGGGTATTTTACTGGTTAATTGTTATCACTGGAAAGTTGTGACCCTTTCACTTTGAGTTAGTTTTTTTTGTTTCAGGTTACCTTGACTACTTTCTTCTCTAAACAACACACACAAAATGCTGGTGGAACGCAGCAGGCCAGGCAGCATCTATAGCAGGGGTGTCAAACTCATTTTAGGTCACGGGCCGGATTGGGCAAAATGCAGCTTCATGCAGGTCGGATCAGTCGGGTGTGTGCGAACGCAGCTTTCATTGCCTCCGTTTTTTCAGCCTGTTCTCATGTGTCTCAGTCTCTGCTATAACTACAAAGTGTTTCACTTCACAAATTCCGTTTCTTGTGAAGAAGACTGCTGAGCAAGCATTATTTTTATGATTGGTATTAACTTACAATCATAGGCTTCATATCGCCGGGCCATTAATAATTAAAATAATAGATCTATCTAAAATGATCTCGCGGGCCGGATATAATTGTACGCCGGGCCGGATATGGACCATGGGCCTTGAGTTTGATACCTATGATCTATAGGAAGAAGTACAGCAAACATTAATGCCCCTCCTCCCCTTTTTACCCCATCCCTATTTATTTATTTGTCTGTTTGTTTGTTTATCCTCTCTCTCCCACCCCTCTCTCCCTCTCACAATAACTCCTTGCCTGTTCTCCACTTTCCTCTGGTGCTCCCCTCTGCCTTACTTTCTTCCAAGGCCTTCCGTCCTATGATACTCCCCTTTCTCTAGCCTTGCATCCCTTTTGCCAATCAACTTTCCAGCTCTTTGCTTTGTCCATCACCCTCTCGTCTTCTCTTATCATTTCAGATCTCCCCCTCCCCCTCTCAAATCTCTTCTTTCCGTTAGTCTTGACGAAGGGTCTCGACCCGATACGTCGACTGCCTGGTCTGCTGCGTTCCACCAGCATTTTGTGTGTGTTGCTTGAATTTGCAGCATCAGCAGATTCCTCGTGTTTGCATATTTTGTTCTCTACACTTCCTTATGATTGAGTTTTTTTCGTTCTGGTAACACTTAACAAAGTGGCTATAAACAACAGGTATGATGCCTCATTCTTGACTTCTGGAATCCAACAGATAGATAAACATTCCTTTTTTCTGTTTTTTTTTCCACACACCTACTTTTAAAGCCTTGAATCTTTACTGACACTCTCCAGGTACAATGTGCTATATTGACCCAATAATATTCCTAGATAAAGTGATAAATTCTCAGGAACTACACCACGAGAGAATATAGTGGGTTGGGATTGTGGAGAAGTTGAGGCCAGGAAGGTAGTAGGTACAGTACTGCTAGCGGAGGAGCATCTCAGGATGGATTTCAATTCAAACATCATAATTCAATGTTGACCACCTTTGAGCCACTTCAAGAGAAAATTTGATCAACCATTCTGCCCACAAAACCCACCATGACCCTAAGTCAAAATAGTGAGTATGCCCATCCAAAGATGCTAATCACATTCTGCCTAGATCTTTGGGAGCACAACAGTTCACACCAATCCATTGTTGATGACTTGTGGAGTCAGTAATGAGCAGGTAATTAGATAGATAGACAGATAGATAAGATACTTTATTGACCCCAAAGGAAATTACAACTGGAAGGAAGGAAGGAAGGAAGGAAGGAAGGAAGGAAGGAAGGAAGGAAGGAAGGAAGGAAGAAAGAAAAAGATAATGAAGCAATCCAACAGGAGGAGGTCATCACTCCCCCAGCTATATGTTGACTCAATGGCCGAGGGCAAGAATTCACTCATACAGCGCTCTTTAGAACAGCACTGTTGTCTTAGCCTATCACTAACAGTGCTCCTCTCTTCAGCCAAGCTGTCATACAGAGGCTGAGAAACATTGTCCAGAATTGCCAGTATTTTCCATAGGGTCTTTTTGTTCTACCACAATCTCTAGTGTGTCCAGTTTGTCTTCTATAACAGAGCCAGCCATTCTAATCACTTTATTGAGCCTGTTGATATCACCCGAGTTGGTGTCATTGCACAGAAGATTGAACTGGTGACAACAGACTGATAGAACATATAAGCAGAGGCCTGAAGACTCTAAAGGACCCCCGTCTCCTCAGGAAGTAGAGGTGACTCTAGCCCTTCTTGTATGCAGCCTCCCTCTCTCAGCCATTCAAGTGAGATATCCAGGTGCATCCCCAGGTACTAGAAGGTTCTCACCACATCCGTGTCCTCACTATCAGCAACAGGGAGTAGTGCATACTTAGTCTTCTTAAAGTCCATCATCATCCCCTTTGTCTTTCTGATGTTGAGCTGCAAATGATTCAGCTTGCACCGTTTGACAAAGTGCTCCACCAGGGCCCTGGTACTCATCCTCCCGTCCTTCCTTTATACACCCACCTCTTTCTGAGTCATCACAGAATTTCTGCAGATGGCATGACTCAATGTTGTATCTAAAGTCTGAAGTACATAGGGTAAACAGCAAGGTCCACCGTGGGGCACCAGAGACACAGCTCTGAAGCTGCACGAACCGTGGTCTGCCAGTCAGGTAGTCCATTATCCAGGATACAACGACAGAAGTGTCAAACTGCATTGAGCAGATCCTTTCCCCTAGCAATTCCTCGATTAGCTTAACTTCTCAGACTGATCCATCATAGGCACAACTTTCCCCAGAATAGAGGGCAACTTCAATAGGCAATGCCTCAAAGAAGTAGATTAAAAAATATTCAACCCCTACCTCACGGAAGTTTTCATGTTTTATTGTTTTACAACATTGCATCACAGTGGATTTAATTCGGCTTTTTTGACACCGATCAACAGAAAAGGACTCTTCCGTGTCAATAGAAAACACATTTCTACAAATTGGTCAAATTTATTACAATTAATAACCATGAAATAATTGATTACATAATTACTCACGCTTTAAGTCAATATTTAGTAGATGCACCTTTGGCAGCAATTACAGCCTTGAGTCTGTGTGGATAGGTCTCAATCAGCTTTGCACATCTAGACACTGCAACTTTTCTCCATTCTTCTTTACAAAACTGCTCAAGCTCTGTCAGATTGCATGGGAACCACGAGTAACAGCCCTTTTCAAGTCCAGCTACAAATTCTCAATTGGATTGAGGTCTGGACTTTGACTTGGCCACTCCAGGACATAAACCTTGTTATTTTTAAGCCATTCCTGTGTGACTTTGGCTTTATGCTTGGGGTCATTGTCTTGCTGAAATAAAAATCTTCTCCCAAGTCACAGTTCTCTTGCAGACTGCATCAGGTTTTCCTCAAGATTTCCCAGCATTTTGCTGCATTTATTTTACCCTCTAATTTCACAAGCCTTCCAGGACCTGCTGCAGTGAAGCATCCCCACAGCCACAACCATGCTTCACTGTAGGGATGGTGTGTTTTTGATGATGTGCGGTGTATTGGCTTATGCCAAACAAAGCGTTTAGTCTGATGGCCAAAAAGCTTAATTTTGGTTTCATCAGACCATAGAACCTTCTTCCAGCTGACTTCAGAGTCTCCCACATGCCTTCTGCAAACTGTAGCCGAGATTTTATGTGTGGTTTTTTTCAACACTGCCCTTCTGTTTACCACTCTCCCATCAAGCTGCCATTGGAGAAGGACATGAGCAACGGTTGTTGTATGCAGTCTATCCCATCCCAGCCACTGAAGCTCGTAACTCCTCCAAAGTTGTCATGTCTCTTGATGGCCTCCCTGACTACTCTGCTTCTTGCATGGTAAGTTGTTGAGGAAGGCCTGCTCTAGGTGGATTTACAACAATGCCATATTCTTTCCATTTCTTGATGATGGGCTTAACTGCACTCCAAAGAATATGCAGTGACTTAGAAATTGTCTTGTTTTCATCTCCTGACTTGTGCTTTTCAATAAGCTTTTTGCAGAGTTGCTTGGAATGTCCTCTTGTCTTTGTGGTATAGTTTTTGCAAGGATACTGACTCAACAGCAGTTGAACCTTCCAGATATAGGTGTATTTTTACTGTAATCAATTGAAACACCTTGACTGCACATAGGTTGAAAAATAGCTAGACTCCTTAACTAATTCTGTGATTTCTAAAACCAATTGGCTGCACCAGTGATGATTTGGTGTGTCATATTAAAGGGGGTGAATATTTATGCAATCAATTATTTTGTGTTTTATATTTATAATTAATTTAGATCACTTTGAAGATATCTGTTTTCACTTTGACACTAAAGTCTTTTTCTGTTGATCAGTGTCAAAAAAAGCCAAATTAAATCCACTGTGATTCAATGTTGTAAAACAATAAACCATGAAAATTTTCAAGGGGGGGGGAATACTTTTTATAGGCACTGTACATCTAACTTCTTTTGCATAGTGATTACCAGTTTTTGTGTAGTTTTCAAAAATTGTATTTCTTTATTTTCCCGTAAATGCCTACAAGAAAATTAATCTCAAGGTAGTATATGGTGACTTATACATACTATAATAATGAAGTTATTTTGACTTTAAAAATTACAAACAGCACAAATGGATTGGCCTCTGTAAAGGGTTTAGAGTGTTATTTTACAGGAAACATTTCATAAGCACAAGAAAAATCTGGGAGCCATTCGGGACAGATCCCTAAACAGATGTGAAATCTTTTGAGATCATCAGCAATGATCTACAATACACCCACCACATCCCAAAGCACCATTATTGTGGGCTTACTAAAGCCAAGGATCCGTCCCAGCAGACAAGCTATAGTAACTGTTAATGACAGCGTACCAGAACTGGGCAACAGCTTTGTTCAGTCACAATTATCCTTTGCACATTGGATTTTCCTTATCCATGTATTTAATACAGTAGTTGTCGTGTTATGCTGAAGTAGTGACGTTAAGCACAGTTCCAATCCCATACTCAAGTTTGCCCATGAGAGTACTGTCGTTGGCCAAATCAAAGGAGATGATGAATCAGCATATAGGAGGGAAACTGAAAATCTGGCTGTGTGGTGCCTTAACAGCAAAATCTTACCCAAGTCAACAAGACTAAGGAATTGATTATTGACTTCAGGAGGAGGAAACCCATTGGAAACTCAGAGGTGGAGAGCGTAATCAACATTAAATTCCTCAATGTTGCCATTTCAGAGAACCTGTCCTGGACCCAGCACACAAGAACAATTACAACGAAAGCACAGCAGTGCCTCTACTTCCGTAAGAGTTTGCGGCGTGACATGTAAAACTCTGCCAAACTTCTAAGGACGTGTAGAAGAGCATACTGACTGTCTGCATCTAATATAGAAGCACCAATGCCCTTGAACAGGAAACCCTACAAAAATAGTGAATAAGACCCAGCCCTTCACTGAGCAGCCACGTTGCTACCTGTACACCTGCTTGATAATACAAATATCTATTCAGCCAATCATGTGGCAGCAACTCAGTGCATAAAAGCATGCAGACATGGTCAAGAGGTTCAACTGCTGTTAAGACCAAACATCAAAATGGGGAAGAAATGTGATCAAAGTAAATTTGATTGCGGAATGATTGTTGGTGCCAGGCAGAGTGGTTTGAGTATCTGAGAAGCTGCTGATCTCTAGGGATTTTCATGCTCAACAGTGTCTGAAGTTTACAGAGAATGCTGCGAGAAACAAAAAAACATCTAGTGAGTAGCAGCTCTGTGGGCGAAAATGACTTGTTAATGAGAGAGGTCAGAGGAGAATGGACAGACTGGTTCAATATAACAGGAAGGTGATGGTAATTCATTTAACTACATGTTACCACTGTGGTGTGCAGAAGAGATTCTCTGAAAGCACAACACGTTGATCCGTGAAGTAGGTGGACCACAATGCTACACTTAGTGGCCACTTTATTAGGTACAGGACGTACCTAATGAAGTAGCTACTTCATGTATATTCTCTGTAATTTTATGAGACTTAACAGAGGTGTATAAAATCATGAGGGGCATAGATCAGGTAAATGAACACAGTTCTTTTTCCTCATAGAAAGCAAATGAAAAACTGGAAGAACTGGGTTTAAGGAGAGTGGGAAAAGATTTAAAAGAGACTTGAGGGCCAACTTCACACAAAGAGTAGTGGGTAGATGCCAGTGGAAGAGGTAGAGGTAGATACATTTTCAGCAAAGACTTCTCTACCATTGAGTACATCTACAAGAAGCAAGGACACAAGAAAGCAGCATCGGTCGTCATGGACGTCCACCATCCAGTTAGAGCTCTCCTTTTGGTGCTGTCATCAGTAAGGAGGTAGAGGAGGCTTAGGTCCCACATCAACAGGCTCAGGAACAGTATTACTCCTCAACGATCAGGCTCTTGAACCAAAGAGGTTAACTTTGCTCAACACAACCCCAAACTGATCACTAAACACTATCCATAGACTCACCGTAAAGGACACTACAATTAATGTTTGCAGTAATATTTATTAATTATTATTATTATTTGTTTTCAATTTCCACACACTGTCTTCTTTTTCAGATTGGTTGCTTGTCAGTATATGTTTATGTCGAGTTTTTCATTGATTCTATTGTATTTCTTTGTTCTAATCTGAATGCCCACAAGAAAATGAATCTCAGGGTAGTATTTGGTATATACACACTTTGATCATGAATTTATTTCAAAATTTGTATATTTAAAAGTCATTTGGACAGGTATGTGGATAGAAAAGTTTTTTGGGGGGGATAAGGGTTAAGTGTAGGCAAATAGGAATAGCTTAGATAACCATGTTGGTCAGCATGGCAGGCTGGGCCAAAGGGCCTCTTTCAGTGATATACAAATCTATAACCAAATAGATATTCTGCAAAAGTTACCATAAAATCTAGGTCAGAAGTGAAGATACACAATCACAGCTGGTAATCACTTCTGTGACTTGAAAGATCACATGAAGCAGTTTCCTGTGGGGTAAAATTTAGAAATGCTGAGTTAAATGCAGCCTTTAATACTTTGTCATCAATCTGGGTGTTTGCTAGTTAGGGAGGAGGGAAGAAACTTGCTTACCTTCCTAAACTGTTGGCATTTACCTCATCAGTCTCTCTTTATCATGTAAGAGAAGAGCATTGTAGTTCTTGCTGGATAATTACTCCTGAAGTTGCAGCCAATTCGTACTCCAAATTCTGTGCTCCGAATACAAATGACTCCCAGGAATACAAATCCTAAATGGAGATTCTCCCTGACACAGGGAATAAATTTCCCAATCGATGTACAGAAGGTATCACATGGAATAATGCCTCACAAATAATACAAAGAAAAAGCCAAACAACGTATTATAAGGAGAAGCATTAAACGCAGCATCTTTTAAAAATGTCTCTAATTTGTGGGAGATATATACCAAAGGAGATGTAAGGCCCTCCTTCCTTCTGCTAACCTGCAGGTCATCTGTGAGCAAGGTATAGCACCTGCCTAGGTCCCCGATCAGTTTCATGTGAAGCCAGGGAGAAGGTGGTGGATGGTCATATGAGCAGCTGGTGCATATCACAAATCCTGGTTATGTGATGCCAGGTAGACAATCTCTGAAGAGTATTGACAATGTCTTGTAAAGACACTGCCCAGAAGACAGCAATGGCAAACCACTTCTGTAAAAAAACTTGTTACGATCAATCATGGTCATGAGACCATGATCACTGACATCATACAAAATGGCATATGATTATCCTGATGATAGACATGTATTTGTACAGTGAATTTTTCAGTAATTGTGGTGAGGTTGCTTCTGTATTTTTCTAGAAAATTCTTGGTCACATAAGTCCATGAGACGGGAGCAAATTAAGCTACTAGGCCCATCAAGTCTGCTCCGCCATTCCATCATGGCTGATACATTATCCCTCTTAACCCCATTCTCCTGCCTTCTCCCCATAACCATTGATGCCCAGACTAATCAAGAAACTATTTACCTCTGCTTGCAATTTATCCATTTGTCAGAAACTGAAATGGTAAGGTCAGGTAATGTAGTTTGACACCTGTCAGGTACGGTGATGATGCCATCAGTCTGGGACAGAACAGCATGCCATGATGTGAGGGGGCATGGAAGCGAGAATGAGAAATAAAGACACATTCAGAGCATGAAGCATCAAGTCATGATATATGCACTAATTAAGTATTAAGTTGGGTTGTAAACACACAACAGTGGCCATGAGGATGGAATTTTGAAAGTAAGTTTATCGTTAATTGATGAGAATGGAGAAATCCAGGATCAAACATTCCCAATGTTTTACAGAGCCAGCTACACTAGGTCTGAGATGGACAAGGTGGCTTGACTTATTTGAACTTCATGCCAAAAGTAAAGGACTGATGGTGGACGATAATGCAACAACAAAGAAGGACTACACTACTTTTGCAGTTTGCAGGACCAGATGGGCAGAGTATATTCTCTACACCATCAAACACAGGACAAGTCAGAGACTATGCGGCTACAGTGGATGCACTGAATGCTTACTTCATTCCCCAGGTCAACACTACGTTTGCGCAGTAGCATTTTCATCAACTTGCCCCAAAAGCAAGGTAAGACGGTTAACAGTTCTCTACTTGTCTTCAGCAGGCGGCAAAAACCTGTAATTTTTGAAGTGACACAGGCAACCAAATCAGGGATGGCAGAGTGGGAAAATGTCACTCAGGTCTATGTATGGAGAAATCTACCAGAGAATATTCAGAAACTAATACTTGCTCGAGACTGCACACCCTGTTTCACACCATGAGGACACAACACATGGCAAAAAGACAGAGGTAAAAAGGAAGTCTAAATGCGCCCAGCTCATGGACAGACATGCAGAAAATGCACTGGAAAGGATCACTTTACAAAACTGTGTCGGACAAAAGGATTAAAGACACAAAAAGTGAACAATGTTGAGGATGAACAGAAGGAATTTGCATAAGTTGTTAATGAGAGAGTCATCTGCAAAAAATACTTTTTGTGTAGGGGGTGGAAATCTATGCATGTCAGTAGATTCAGAAGCCAGAAGTAATATACTGGGTGAAAATGTGTGGGAAAAATTTAACTCAGAGAAGATAAAGTGCCATTCATATATTCCTAAGCAGGAGAGAAAGCTGTACCTGTATTCAACCAGCACATCACTGGAGTTTGAGGGGGTGTTTGAATATGAAATATGTATTGAAGACAGAACAGGCCAGGCTGAGTGCAAATGAGCCATGTGTAGTGGGTCATCCCACCCTCAGAGGGACATGGATTGTGTTACCTAAAGCCTTGCACACACAGGTACTTGCTCTAGCTCATGAAGGACACTTGGAAATTGTTGGTACAAAGCAGTGTCTCAGAACCAAAGTTTGGTGGCCTGGCATGGATAAAGCAGCTGAAAAATACTGCAGAACTTGTCACGGCAGTCAAACTGTGTCTAGACCCATCCTTCCAGGACCACTAAAACAGACACCATTATCCGATGGTCCTTGGCAGGAGGTAGCTGTTGGCTTGTTTGGATCATTCCATTCCAGAAGTAGTTGATTACTACAGCAGATTTTATGAATATGACATTTTGACCTCTACAAATGTAGAGAGAGTTATTGACAGTCTGGAGAACATTTTCAGTAGACGTGGACTGCCCGTATCTGTCAAATCAGATAATGGACCTCAATTTAGACCTGAACCGTTCAAGGAATATTGTGAGAGTAATGGAATCAATCACCTGAAAACAATGCCAAAGTGGGCTCAGGCAAATGTTGAAGTGGAGCGCCACAATGCATCACTGATGAAAAGGATTAGGATTGCTTGAGCAGAAGGACTTGACTGGAAACATGAACTGAGAAAACATGTGATTGTGTGCAGATGTGTGGAACATGTCACTGCAGGGAAAAGTCCTGCCGAACTTCTCTACAACTGGAAAAAGAGAGGGAAGTTACCAGACATCAAGGAGAACTGGAAATCCGAGATCATGATGCAGAACAAAAAGGAAAGTACAATCTGCGTGCAGACCATCACAGAGCAGCAGAAGAGTCTACTGTATAAGTTGGGGACACCATGCATATCCAGCAAGAAAAAGTGGACAAAATCACCACAACTTTCAACAGAACATCACACAGGGTGGTGAGGAAATCAGAAAATCAAGAGACAGCTGAATCTCCAACTGGGGTATAGTATGCAAGGAACACCACACACGTAAAAAAGTTCAACACAAGAGAGACTTTTGACAAACAGGAGGAAATTCAAGGATTTGACAATGAGGTAGCGGACAGGAGGACAATATGATGGACAGTTACAAACAAGCTCAGGTTCACAGTGAGCAAAAGCCATTACCAGACATCGAAAGCAAACAGAAACCAACAGAGAGACCTCAAAGGAAACAACCTCTGAAGTTTAACGATTTTGGATAGAAGTAGAGCCTTAAGTTGGGGTTTTGAAACAATAAAAACTGTTGTAAGTCAAAAATGAAGTTTTCAGTTCCAGAGTTATCATTCAGTTAAAACATAAAAAATGTTGGTCATAGTCATGCATAACAGAGAATATGTGTTGAATTGAAATGGTTAAATCTGTGAGCTGAGTATATTCTTAAACAATGAAGTTCATTTCTCGGGACAGGAGGGATGTCATGTATTGAAAAGGCAAGGTCTGTTTGACACTTGTCAGATACGGTGATGATGTCATCAGTCTGGGTCAGAAAAACACATGATGTGAGGGAGCATGGAAATGAGAATGAGAAATTAAGACATGTTCAGAGAATGAAGTGTTGAGTCATGATACAGTATATGCTCTATTTAATTAAGTTGCAAATACACAACACCAAAGACTTGGCCTCGACAGCCTTCTGTGGCAATGGATTCCACGGATTCATAACTCTTTGGTTAAAAAAATTCCTCCTCAGCATAGTTCTGAAGGGACAGGCTTGTAGTCTGAGGATGTACCCCCTTGTTCTAGACTCGCCCAGTGATGGGCATCATATTACTTAAATCTGGCTATCTCATTTGTTAATGTTATCCATTGTCTGATAGGAGAAGAGCTTTTTGTTCTTCTCAACATCTCCTGTCCTTCTTTGCTCTTGCAACATTTTAGTAAAATGATCATAAGCAACATGTTTTGTGTGTCACTTGTAACTTCTGAAGAACTGGATTGCAAAAATATCAGGAACCAACAGACTCGTGGGGGTTCATGGACCCCTTGCACAATGGTATTGGTCCATGGCACAAAACGGTTGGGAACCTTTGCCAGAGATTCAACAAAAGCCATGCTTACCCGAATAATAAACACAGAGATGCTGCGGATACTGGAAACCTAGAGCAATAAGCACACATTGCTGGAGGAACTCAGCAGGTCAGGGAACATCAATGGAAAAGGAATAACAGTCGACATTTTGAGCCAAAACTCTTCATCAGGACTCCTGATGTGATGCAACCAGTCAGTGTAGCGTTTTGGCCCAAAACATCAACTCTTCATGCCTTTCCATTAGATGCTGCCTAATCTGCTGAGTTCCTCCAGCATTTTGTGCTGTTACCCCACTAATAAGTACTCTGTGAAGGCAGCTCTGCTGCAGTGAGTTAATGTGTCTGACCAGTGAGCAGGAGGGTGGTAGGGTCTCCAGGGAGTGGTAACACCTCTGGTGAAGAGGCTTGTGAGTGAGCTGCCCCAGAATGGACACAACCTTTGGGCCCCACCAGACACTCACCTCTCACCCATGGCTCTAAGTACCCCACACCGCAGTACACTGCTTTGACAGGGGAATCTAAATCAGGTAAAAGTCAGGAAGCCTCATACCCTGGTGAGACAGTGGTATATGTCTGTCCTAGCTTGTGAAGTCAGCTCCAGCGAACAGGGTAGATGATTTCAACAGTGAAATGCAATGGCCAGGAAGTCGGTGCAGCAAAGCTTCACGGAGAGCGAAGGGCATGGTGAGGCACAGAAGACATCATGGTTATCCACTGCAACCAAGGAAGATCCCAGTTTATAATGACTAGTCGTACCACTGGACACATACTTCCAAAGGTGAGAGAGTGGAACTGCCCCAGGGCATTGGTTTTTTCACTTTAAAAACTCTCTTGCATAGGTCTCCTATCACTATTGGATACCATAAGATATAGGAGCATTTGGTCCATCAAATCTTCTCCGCCATTGACCATGGCTGATCCATTTCCACCCCCAGCCACACTCTTCTGTCGTCTCCCCGTATCCCTTCATGCTCTGACTAACTAAGAATCCATCAGTCTCTGGCTTAAACACACCCAATGGCTTCACCTCTACAGCTGCCTGTGGCAACGATACAACAGACAACCAACCCAGTGAACAGCGTACAAAAGAGAATAATACAGGCTTCTCGGTATTACACAGTTTGCACAGTCAGATGATCTGGTGAGATAGCTGCTACATTAGCTTCAGCTCTCGAGAGTTAGGGAAAATAAATAACTCCTTTGCTTTCTCAACCCTGATTGTTATCAAGCAATATAGGCAAGCTTGAGAGTGGGGTTGGCCGTGTTCCCCACAATGACACTCATTGCCAAGGCTCACCAGAGCTGACAGACCTGGCACATGTGAGCACTGAGAAGCCAAAGAAAACTACAGGTCATGACAGAAATTAAGATAGTAAATGGAATCCATCTGAAAGCTCTCCGACAATGGAGTTCCAGATTTATTACATTCTGTGTCTGAATTCAGCAAGTTCTGTGGTAGCATTTCAAGTTCAAATTTATTGTCATTCAACCATTCACATGTATACCTCCAATCGAAACAACATTCCTCTGGACTAAGGTGCTCAAGGCAGTGCGTATAACTCACACGCACATACAACACATGAAGTAATATTACAACAAATAAATTAACACACAATAAGGTGCATTTATGACACAAGCTAAAAAGTAAACAGTATAATGATAATGACACTTCATTCATGATGAAAGCTGGTGGCAGGGAGTTCAGAAGTGTCACAGCCTGCGAGAAGGAACTATTCCCCATCCTAACAGTCCTTGGCCTAATGCTATGGTTCCTCCTGCCTGATGGTGGAGAGAGGGTAAAAGAGACTACCCTACAAATGCACCACTCATTAATTACATTCTACACATTACTGCACATTTATAATATTTTTGGTCATTTTGTGCATGTGTAGATTTAAAATTAAAATGCTATCACACTTCATGCTCTTCCAGCATAACACAAGAACATTAGCAAATGGAAGCATACATATTATCTGCAGACACTGACATTATACTCGCAAATTTCAACATTCTATGCATTATACCCAAAGCAAAACCAGGGAAACAATATCATTCTACATTTGTTCTTGAGTGTAAAAGCAGTTAAAAAGCCTCACACTTTGGTGAAATGCAAATCGTAATCTGCACATCTGTTTAAACATTAATGGCAGCCCAACTCAGCAGACATACAATCTCAAACTGTATAAAGGAGCAAACACGTTACTAACACTTCATCTTCCCTAGAATATCAATATCTAATCAAGATAAAAGGACCGCAGATTGAGAGCTTGTAGGTGTCACAAATACAACCATTCTGATTGAGCTGTGGTGGGTGGGGCGCGAACAATGGAATAATTCTCAAATGGGATGGAAAGTGAAGATAGTGAAGGAAAGTATATCGCCAACATCAAAAGAACTGAGTAAGGATACCGATGAGGCATATCTTGATATTTTTATTCATCACTATCCTTTGTACTTCGCCTGAATTGACTGAGAAAGGTAGGGCTGTTCTCTCTCAAGGGAAGGTGGATGAGAGGTGATTTGGTACAAGAGTACAAGATGATAAGAGGCATCGATCAAGTGGACAGCCAAAGACTTCTTCTCAAGGTGGAAATGGCTAATACAAGGGGCATAATTTTAAGATGACTGAAAGAAAGTTTACAGGGGATGTCACAGGTATTTTTTTTTTACACAGAGAGTGTTGGGTACATGGAACACCCTGCCAGTGGTGGTGGTAGAGTCAGATACATTAGGGACATTTAAGAAACTTTTAAAAGGCACTTGGATGATGGGAAAATGATGGGCTATGAGGATGAATCTTAAGAGTAGTTTAAAAGGTTGGCACAAGATTAGGGGCCTATACTCGTCTGTAGTGCTTCATATTCTTAACAACTTCGGTTCTTTGTCTTTTAGGTTCTGGTTTAACTTCCAAAACACCACATTTCTAATATTCATCTGTATACCGCCTGTAATCTCAGACTGTAAAGACTGGACGTAAATAACTGGACAAATAGCTGGGAAACACGCCTCACATTAGCAATGTTACGATTCTTCCATGAACACACACACACACACACACACACACACACCGCTTCAGGACGTACCTACGAGTCGAGAGTTCATGAACGAGGACGTAGAAAGGTTGTCATGCGATCCAAGCTCCCTGTTGGTCACTTGTTCATAGTGTACTCCGTCCGCATAGTTCTACAAGACAGCGTAATACACATTACAGTGAGTTGATATCATAAGAGCATTAGATAAAAAAAAATTAGAATTAGGCCATTCGGCCCATTGAGTTTCCTCAACCATTCCATCATGGTTGACTTATCATCCCTCTCAGCCCCATTCTCCTGCCTTCTCCCCATAATATTTGATGCCCTTACTAATCAAGAACCTATCAAACTCTGTGTTAAATATACCCTATGACTGACTTGTCATCTGAAGATAGCTGTGGTAATGAATTAAGCAAATACAGAAAAAGAAATAACAATAATGATGATAATAAATAAGCTATAAATATTGAGAATGTGTGATAAAGCGTCTGTGAAAGTGAGTCCAAAGGTTATAGGATCAGTTTAGTAATGGGGCAAGTGAAGTTATTCCCCCCCCCCCCCCCCGGTTCAAGAGACTAATGGTTGAGAGGTAATAACTATTCCTGAACCTAGTGGTGTGACTTCTGAGGCTCCAGTACCATCTTACTGATGACAGCATGACCTATGTGGTGGGGGCCCCTGATGATGGACAATACTTGGTGTAGATATACTCAATGCTGGGGAGGGCTTTACCCATGATAAATTGGGCTGTATCCGTTACTTTTTGTAGGATTTTCCATCCAAGGACTTTGGTGTTTCCATACAAGGCTATGACGCAGCTGCCCGATATACTGTTCACCACACATCTGTAGAAGTTTGTCAAAGATTTAGATGTCACACCAAATCTTCGCAAACTTCTAAGGAAGTAGAGGTGCTGCAGTGTTTCCTTCGTAATTGCACTTACACGCCGGACCCAGGACAGTTCAGATCAGCCATGCCCTTATTGAATGGCGGAGCAGGCACTAAGGGCCAGATGGCTGACTCCTGCTTCAACTTCTTAAGTTCTTATTTAGCTTTTTATACTTGGCATCAAGAGAACTTTATACTTAATGTTAGCATGCTCGTAGGGTGTTAAAACACCTGAACGGGAGAGCATTTGGTGCCTCTCCAAGAGAAATAGGAGGAAAAGCAACAAAGGAGCTGCCAGATCAGTAATGATGCTTTCCGCTTGTTGATCTGTGTGGACCATCTGGAGCAGAGCAAATAGTTTGCATCCAGATGTAGAAGTTGTAATTTGCAATTTTGAAACAACTGTATATATGCACAGATTACTTAATCAGCAATCTTTCTCTGCCAATTTTTCTCCCTATCCTGAGATAAAAATCTATAGACTTTCTGCTGAGATGTGATTCCACATGTGCTCCTTAACTTTAAACACGTCGTCATCGTTAATAAGTCACGATAGAGGCCTTTATGATTTAGCAACATCAAGCTTCGCAGATTAATACAATCCTGTCCATGGCCAATGCATATCCCAGTGGGGTCATCAAGTAGCAATCAGGAAGGGAAACACAGGCCAGCTTTCCCTTCCTTAGTTCAGAAATTCCAAGGTCAATCATCATTCCTGCCAGACAAGGGACTCACTAGCACCGGATGCTGTCAGGCAAACACATCTGTAGAAATGTCACCAGCTCGCAATGCTGAAGCTGAAAAACTTTACGCTAAAGGGGAAATGGTGGACTGTTCAACACTTCAGGGAACAAGAACAGTTCATCTCAGAGTTTGGAATGATAAACACACCAAAAATATAACAGGCAAGAGAGAAAGGCACATCAGAATCAGAATCAGAAACAGGTTTAATATCACTGGCGCATGTTGTGAAATTTGTTGTTCTGCAGCAGCAGCACATTGCAATACCCAATAACAAAATATACTTTTAAAAATTTGGATTAGATAAGCAGCATCCGCTGAACTCTCACTGGTCCTTGAAATTAATTAAGTATTGCAAAAAGAGAGCAAAAAAGGGAAAATACTGAGGTAGTGCACATGGGTTCATTATTCACGCAGGAATCTGATGGTGTTGAGGAAGAAGCTGTTTCTAAGGGTCTCGGCCCGAAACGTCGACAGCGCTTCTCCCTATAGATGCTGCCTGGCCTGCTGTGTTCCGCCAACATTTTGTGTGTGCTGTTGTTTGAATTTCCAGCATCTGCAGATTTCCTCGTGTTTGCTCCTAAAACATTGAGTGTGTTTATTCAGACTCCTGTACCTCCTCCCTGATGGTAGCAAATGGGTGATGGGGGTCCCTACTCATTGATGCTGCCTCGTCTGAGGTTTTGCCTTTTTCAATCCTCAATGCTGGGGAGGCTGGTGCCCATTAGGGTCTTTTACGAAGATTCTGCCTGAATTAGAGGACATGTGCTGTAGGGAGAGGTTGGATAAACTCGGGCTGTTTCCTCCGGAACAGCAGAGGCTGAGGGGAAATTTGATAGAGGTTTATAAGATTATGAGAGGCAGAGATAAAGTAAACAGTAACTTTTTACCAAGGTTGAAATGTCTGTGAGGGGGTAACGGCATGTTTTTACACAGAGAGTGGTGGGTGCCCAGAATACACTGCCTGGGGTGGTGGTAGAGGCAGATTTTTAAGAGTTCAAAGTAAAATTTATTATCAGAGTACATACATGTCACCACATACAACACAAACAGGAGAATATCTGCGGGCGCTGGAAACCCAAACAACATACACAAAATGCTGGAGGAACTTTGCAGTCCTGATGAAGGGTCTCAGCCAGGAACATCAACTGTTTACTCTTTTCCACAGATGCTGCCTGGCCTGCTGAGTTTCCCCCAGCATTTTGTGTGCCTTGTTCATCACATACAGGTATCCCCCGCTTTTCAAATGTTCGCTTTACAACATTTTGCTTTTACGAAAGACCTACATTAGTACCTGTTTTTGCTAACCAAAGGAGGATTTTCACTTTTACGAAAAAAGGCGCCTGCTTTGAACTTGTGGTTACTCCGAGAAAGACTACCATGACCATGAAGTCTTGTGCGGGCAGGTGTGTGCAATTGTGCGTACGTTCCGATTTTTTTCTACAGATCGGTTTTGGCTCAATCTTCCCAATTCTGGTAAGTGAAACTACACTGTACATACATTATTTCTATTTTATATAGGCTGTATATTTATCATATAATTCCTGCTTTTACTATGTGTTCATGTTATTTTAGGTCTTATGTGTTATTTGGTTTGATTTGACAATAGACAATAGATGCAGGAGTAGGCCATTCGGCTCTTCAAGATAGCACCACCATTCAATGCTATCATGGCTGATCATCCACAATGCTCTGTTCCTGCCTTCTCTCCATATCACTTTGCTATCTTTAAGAGCTCTATCTAACTCTTCCTTGAAAGCATCCAGAGAATTAGCCTCCACTGCCTTCTGAGGCAGAGCATTCCATAGATCCACAACTCTCTGGGTGAAAAAGTTTCCCTCAACTCTGTTCTAAATAGCCTACCCCTTATTCTTAAACCGTGGCCTCTGGTTCTGGACTGCCCCAACAACGGGAACATTTTTCCTGCCTCTAGCGTGTCCAATCCCTTAATAATCTTATATGTTTCAATCAGATCCCCTCTCATCCTTCTAAATTCCAGTGGTAGGTTATTTTTTGAGTTTGGTAACACTCAAAAATTGTTCCCATATAAATGAATGGTAATTGCTTCTTCGCTTCACACCATTTCGGCTTACAAAAGGTTTCGGATAGCAGTGGAATACCTGTACAACCCTGAGATTCTTTTTCTGCAGGCATACTTAGCAAATCTATAGCGCAGAAACTGTAAAGAGGATCTTAAACTGTAAACACAAATGCAAATAGCAATAAATGACGAGCATGAAAGAACAAGACAAAAGACTCCATAAATGAGTGAGACATGGGCACATAAATGTGAAAAAATGGAAGAGTATGGGCATTGTGTAGACAGACGTGATTAGTGTAGAAGGCCATTTGATTACAAATTTAATTGCTTCATTGGGTCTGCTCCAATGCTACACTATTCTATTTTTTAACTCCCTCACAGAGACCTCTGAGAGAAGTAGAGATTAGGAGGTGAAAGGAAAGTTATAAACCAAAGCAACACATAACACAATTGGCAGCTTATTTCCTCTGGGGGTTAAATGAGTGGTCAAAGCAAAGCTTTTGAAAAAATAGCTATCAATGTCACCAGAAAACAGGACACAAGGGGAGTGCTGGGTGAAATTTCCAGTTCTATTGATCATGAAATTGACAGGTCTATCTGTGTGGAGAACAATACCCCTAGTGCTACATAGAGATAGACCCATGTCCACCAGATCTGTGCCTCAGTGTTCCTCTTGTGATAACTCTGTTCCTCAGGACCCTACCCCAGTGTTAGCCGAAGACACACTCCACAAACCCACCCTTCGGACAGAATGTACTATTGAGTTCAGAAGCTTCATTCGAGCTCCTACCAGTAAACCACTGGTGTTCCAGCGCCAGGATTAGTGGCTAGTTCGGCAAAATGTTGACTACTGGCTTTGAGGTTCTTGATTAGTCAGGGCATCAGTGATTATGGGGAGGAGACAGGAAAATGAGGTATAATAAATTAGCTATGATGGAATGGCAGAGCAACTCGAAGGGCTGAATGGCCTAATTCTGCTCCTACTGTATGTCGTATAGTCTGGCTTGTTCTCCATCCAAATATACTCAAGCACACCACACCTTCATCCCAAAATAAAAGAACAATTGCACATTTATAGCCATTTTAAATTCAGAAATGTATGTTTTTTTAATTAACAAAACTATCAGGTAAGATGAATGGAAAAGTAATTTTAGCCTAAGATTTAGCCTCTATATCATGGTGATGTATTTGCACTGCATACCTTCTGGGGGCTGGGTGAACATTTCAAAGATTCAATAACTGGGACACACCACTCTGGACACAGTTCCCCAGATACAATCTAAAGCTTCAGATAACCATGGGACTATTTAATTATTTTTGTACCGCATCACTCTTGGGATAAATGCTTCATGTTAAATGGCTTTAACATCATGGGACATGGTTTTAAGGTGATTGGAGGAAAGTACAGGGGAGGTTGACTATGGTAGGTTTTTTGCTAACACAAAGAATATTGGTGTACGAAAAACACTCACAGGGGTGGTGACAGAGGCAGGTACACAGCGGGCATTGAAAAAACTGTTAAGATAGACACATACATGGATGATAGAAAAATGGAGGGCAGGGTAGAAGGACAAAAAGGTTAAAAGTAGTCCAAAAGGTTGGTACAACATTATTTACTGAATAGTCTGTACTAAGCTGTGATGATCCACGTATACTAAATCAGGGGTTCCTAACCTTTTTTCATGCCATATATCTCTACCTTTAACTAAGTGGAACCCCTGCTAACAACCAGATGATTAATTGTTGGAGTGGGGAGAAACCCGCAATAATATCTAATTATGATCAAACAGGTTAAAAGGTCAGCACGAGATTGTGGGCTGAAGGGCCTGTACTATTCTGTAATGTTCTGTGTTTTATGCTAGTACTTTACCTTTTATACCTGTGAATTAGCTCTTGGGGATGTGTATATGCAGACACAATAATTCCTTTATTTGTTCACACCATTCTGTAATATGTCATTCAGAACATATTCTGTGTTCAGCCTCACTGGGTTTTGCTCATAGCTTGTACATTTCTCACCTTTAAGTACTTAACTTTCCTTTTAAAGAATTCATGACAGCGGCTTACAGCATTATTTCTTTACAAGTGGAGCATCCCAGACAGTGGCAATTTCCTCGTGTTTGCGTAAAAAAATCTCACCACCCTTTGGGAATGTTTCCGAATGATTTTAATTCCATCACCTCTTGTTATTGACCTAATGACAAGGGACAAAGGTCTTTCACCATCGACTTTCAAGTTCCTGGGTGTCAACATCCCTGAGGATCTATCCTGGTCCCAACATATCAATGCAGTTACAAAGAAGGCACAACAGTGGCTGTATGTGGCTTCTGTTTGAGAAGATTTGTTAGCAAATTTCTACAGATGTGCCGTAGAGAGCATTCTAACTGGTTGCATCACCATCTGGCATGGAGGGGCCACTGCCCAGGATCAAAATAAGCAGCAGAAAGTTGTGAACTCAGTCAACTCCATCATGGACACGAGCCTCCCCAGCATCCAGGACATTTTCAAGGAGCAATACCTCAAAAAGGCGACATCCATCATTAAGGTCCCCATCGCCCAGCACATTCTCTCTTCTCATTACTAACATTAGGGAGGAGTTACAGGAGCCTGAACATACACACTCAGTGGTTCAGCAATAGTTCCTTCCCCTCTGTTGTCCGATTTCTGAATGGACATTGAACGCATGAACATCACTTGACTATAGTACTTATTATTTTCTCTTTATGTACCGCTTACTTAATTTAATTTTTGATATATACTTCATACTGTAGTTTACAGGTTTGATTATGT